>NC_133782.1:29190481-29262544 GCF_003597395.2 Chelonoidis abingdonii | reverse complement strand
AAGAGAGAGATACAGGTGGTTCTTATCCCTCCAACTTTCCAGTTCGTGTTGCAACACAGAGCAGGGAGCGTCACGGCAATGGCTGGTGGCTTGTCCGTCGTGGCATGGATCTGGCATCCAGCTGCCCACCCTTGGTGTTGCGCAGGGGATGAGGATATTGAAGACCCAAACAGTGGGGTACAGGAGTCTGGTAGAGGGGCAAATATGGTCACTGGGATGAATAGTTTTCTGTTCCTGAGGTGATCAGGCAGGGGCTGCACTAGAGAAGCAGGAACCTGCTAGAACCAGTTAAGGCAGACAGGCTGATTAGATCACATCAGCAATCAAGGCAGCTATATCAGGGCACCTGGGTTTTAAAGGAGCTCACTCCAGTCAAGCGGAGGAAAAGCCAGAGGAGAGGAAGTGCGTGTGAGGAGCTGGGAGCAAGAGGTACAGGAGACTGAGAGTGAGAGGGTGTCTTGCTGAGGACTATGGAGTACAAGCGTTATCAGATACCAGGAGGAAAGGTCCCGTGCGTGAGGATAAAGATAGGTGTTGGAGGAGCCATGGGACAGTAGCCCGGAGTTGTAGATGTCATGCAGCTAGTTTACAAGAGGCACTAAAGAACGCTTGCAACTCCCAGGGCCCTGGGCTGGAAGCAAGAGAGAGATACAGGTGGTTCTTATCCCTCCAACTTTCCAGTTCGTGTTGCAACACAGAGCAGGGAGCGTCACGGCAATGGCTGGTGGCTTGTCCCGTGGCCATGTCTGGCATCCAAGCTGCCAACCCCTTGGTGTTGAGCAGGGGAGAGGGATATTGACAGACGCCAAACCAGTGGGGTACAGGAGTCTGGTAGAGGGGCAAATTGGTCACTGGGATGAATAGTTTTCTGTTCCTGAGGTGATCAGGCAGGGGCTGCACTAGAGAAGCAGGAACCTGCTAGAACCAGTTAAAGGCAGACAGGCTGATTAGATCACCTCAGCAATCAAGGTAGCTAATCAGGGCACCTGGGTTTTAAAGGAGCTCACTCCAGTCAAGCGGAGGAAAAGCCAGAAGGAGAGGAAAGTGCGTGTGAGGAGCTGGGAGCAAGAGGTACAAGGAGACTGAGAGTGAAGAGGGTGTCTGCTGGAGGACTATGGAGTACAAGCGTTATCAGATACCAGGAGGAAAGGTCCACGTGGTGAGGATAAAAAGGTGTTGAGGAGCCATGGGAAGTAGCCCGAGAGTTGTAGCTGTCAGCAGCTGTTACAAGAGGCACTAAAAGAACAGGCTGCAATCCACAGGGCCTGGGCTGGAAGCGCTCAACACCAAGGGGTTGGGCAGCTTGGGATGCCAGACAGTGCACACGGGACAAGCCACCAGCATTGCCGTGACGGCTCCCTGCTCTGTGTTGCACACGGAACTGGAAAGGTTGGAGGGATAAGAACCACCTGGTCACCCTTGTGTTCTTCTTGTTCCACTGCATCCATTGAAGAGGGGCATGGTCGGTCACGAGGACAGATCTGCGCCCGAGCAAGTAGTAGCGCCATGTTTCCATGGCCCATTTTACGGCAGGGCACTCTCTCTCCACCACTGCATATTTTTGTTTCCTCGGAAGGAGTTTTATACTGAGGTAGAGAATTGGGTGTTCCTCGTCCCCGACCATCTGTGATAGAACGGGCCCCAACCCTACTTCCAAAGCATCTGTCTGCAGGATAAATTCCTTTGTGAAATCAGGGGCTATCAGTACAGGGTTACTGCAGAGGACAGTCCATAGGTCTGTGAATGCTTCCTCTGCTGCGTCAGACCATCTCACCAGATCAGGTCCACGGGCTTTTACTAGGTCTGTCAGGGGGCTTGCCTTTGTGGCAAAATGGGAGATAAATCATTGGTAATACCCCACTACACCTAGGAATGCCCGGATTTGTTTCTTGCGATGTGGTCGGGGCCAATTTTGGATGGCCTCCAACTTGTTCACTTGGGGTTTTACCAGACCTTTTCCCACAATGTAGCTAAGATATTTGGCCTCCATAAACCCCACAGTGCACTTGGCAGGGTTTGCTGTAAGGCCAGCTCGCCTGAAGGTATCAAGGACTGCCTCCACCTTCTCTAGATGACTTTCCCAGTCTAGGGTATGAATGACCACATCGTCCAAGTAGGCAGCAGCATAACTGTTATGCGGGCGTAATAGCGTGTTCATGAGGCGTTGGAAAGTTGCTGGGGCCCCATGTAGTCCAAAAGGGAGGACAGTATATTGAAAAAGACCCTCTGGTGTAGAGAACACAGTCTATTCCTTTGCATTTTCCGCAAGGGGAATCTGCCAGTACCCCTTTGTCAAGTCTAGAGTAGTCAAGTACCGGGCATTCCCCAAACGGTCCACTAGCTCATCTGTGCGAGGTATGGGGTATGCGTCGAACTGGATACTTCGTTTAGTCG
The DNA here is from genome assembly GCF_003597395.2 of Chelonoidis abingdonii. NCBI lineage: Eukaryota > Metazoa > Chordata > Testudines > Testudinidae > Chelonoidis > Chelonoidis abingdonii. The sequence continues at coordinate 29,260,150 of NC_133782.1, read as the reverse complement.
CCGGAAGTCATTGCAAAACCTTGTGGTGCCATCAGGTTTGGGCACCAGCACGATTGGGCTGGACCACTGACTGTGGGATTCTTCGATGCTCCCCAACTCCAGCTTTTTTTTTACTTCTGCTTTTATTGCCTCCCTTTTGGCCGCTGGCACCCGATAGAGCCTCATTGTTATTCTGGCCCCAGGGTTCGTGATGATGTGGTGATATGTCTCGGTTGTTCGACCTGGTTTTGTCGAGAACACATCCTGGTTCAGGAAGATCATCTCAGACACCTCATTCTTCTGGTCTGGTGTTAAATCAGGAAATCCTCTCACCTGTTTGGAAGGCTTGTCTTCCTGTGTTAGGTCTTTTTGGACAGTTGCACATGCCTCTTGTGCATACCAGGGTTTCAGAAGGTTGATGTGATAAATCTGTTCTTGTTTTCGGCGTCTGGGCTGCCTCGCCTTGTAAATTACTTCCCCTACAGGTTCAACCACCTCATAGGGCCCCTGCCATTGGGCCAGAAGCTTGCTTTCTGCCGTGGGTACCAACACCGTCACCCGATCCCCTGGTTGGAACTGTCAGACTTTTGCCTGGCGATTGTAATGGGTTCTCTGGGCCTCCTGGGCCTTTTCCAAATGTTCCCATACAATAGGGGTGACACGAGCTATCCGGTCTTGCATCTGTATTACATGTTCTTTTATATTTCTCCCCTCATTCGGTTCCTCTTCCCAGATCTTTTTGCCGATGTCTAGTATGCCACGGGGGTGACGCCCATATAATAACTCGAAGGGGGAAAACCCAGTCGAGGCCTGAGCTACCTCCCGGATAGCTAACATAAGGTAGGGTAGTAGGGTGTCCTAATCCTTCCTGTCCCAACTTGCCACCTTCCTTATCATAGCCTTGAGGGTTCGGTTAAACCTTTCTACCAATCCATCAGTCTGCGGATGGTAGACTGAAGTTCTCAGGATATGTATGTGGCGCAGCGTACAGAAGTCCTTCATTAGTTTTGACATAAATGGGGTTCCTTGGTCTGTTAATATCTCCTTTGGTAGCCCCACCAGGGCAAAGATCCCCACCAGCTCTTTGGCTATTGTTTTAGACGCTGTGGGACAGCTTCTGGGTAGTGAGTAGCATGCTCCAAAACAACAAATATATATTGGTGGCCCCGAGCCGTCTTCTCCAGGGATCTCACTAGGTCCATGGCTATTTGCTCAAAGGGGACCTCTATGATGGGTAAGGGTACTAAAGGTACCCTCAGGTGAGGACGGGGACTGTTCAGCTGACACTCCGGACAGGACTCACAGTACCTCCGCACTTCTTCATGTACTCCGGGCCAGAAGAATCGTCGTAGGATTTGTGCCAGGGTCTTCTCTACCCCCAAATGCCCCCCAAAAAGATGACTATGAGCAAGATTTAATACAGCGTTCTGGTGTTTTTAAGGTACTAGGATCTGCTGTACCTTCTGCCCCTGTACTGGTGCAACCGAGTATAAGAGATTCTTCTTCATTATGAAGTAGGGTCCTGGTCCCTGGGTTTTCCCTTCCACGGGGACCCCATCTATTTCACTCACCTCCTTCCTAATGTTGTCGTACCTTGGGTCTTCGACCTGGTCCCATCCAAAATTTCCACTCCCGGGGGTAATCTGCCCAAGATCTAGGGGCCCAGTCTCTGTTGCCTCTACTGGTTCAGAAGTGTTAGGGTAGGGGACAGACTCAGGTGCTTCTTCCTTCGGGGTGGCCTCCTTTTCAGCTGCTTGGGTCCGAGTACCTACGAGAGCGACCCTCTGGCTTTGGGCCAGTATTCAGGTTGTCAAGGCTTTAGCTGCCCTCCTTTCCTTTTTCGACTTTCTACCCTGTCTGGGAATGGAAAATAAATCTGGGGATATTTCAGAGAAGACAGAGGGTTGACGGTCTACTGTGGATGCCTCACTAACTTCACGGTTCCCCTTTTCCTCCACTCCTCCTATGGTAGTAAGTTTCCAAACCTTGGGAAGTCCCTCCCTATGAGCACCGGGTATGGGAGTTTAGGGACTACACCTGCTGCTACCTCAGTAGTGTTCCCCTGAATCTAGAGTTTTACTGGGATGGTGGGGTAATAACCAACTGTCCCATGGACACATATTATCCCCGTACGCTTAGCCCGCAGCAGCTGACTACGCTTCACGAGCTTCCCCAAGACAAGCGTGATAGCACTCCCCGAATCAACCAGTGTTGTGGTCTCTACCCCATTTAGCTTTACTGGTCTAGTGTACATATGTGGGGTTAGTGAGACCCCTACAAGGTCAATTAGGGAGCATGGGTCTGCCCAGTTCCCCAGGTTACACTGCATTGGTTCCTCAGCATTGGGACATTGTGCAGCTATATGTCCCCACTCCCCGCAGGTATAACATCTGTATGAAGCCCTAGGCATTCCCCGGTTTCTTGGTTTGGGCAATCTAACATCATGATCCTCTTCTCCTTCAGTGCTCCAACTCTTTGTGGCTTCTGGTGAGCCTTCAGCCCCTTTCTTTTTCTACCTGGGCCCTCCTGGTGACCCAGTCACCCGAGCTCTAGGGCTTGGTGCCGCTATTTAACCCGGGGTGCCTCTTCCTTAACTGGTCGGGTCAGCTCCCTCGCCGTCCTTCGCCTCTCTACCAGTGCGACAACATCATCATAGGTGGAGGGTTCATTCTGGTTTACCCATGCACAAAGGTCTGGCGGTAGTCCCCTCATGTATCAGTCAATGACCAGAACCTCTAGTATCTCTTCCGGACTCCGGGACTCCGTTAGCAATTGCTTTCATGCAAGATGGATGAGGTCATTCAGTTGAAACTGTGAGGTTTTGTTTTCCTGGTACCTCCACTCGTGATACCGCTGGGCGCACATTGCGGTCGTTACCCCAGATCTGGTCAGGATCTCTGCTGTCAGCTGGGGGTAGTCTGCTGCAGCCTCTTCAGGAAGATCATAGCAGGCCTTCTGGGCCTCCCCACACAGGAATGGGGCAAGGATGCCAGACCACTGATCTCGAGGCCAGGCCTCCCGTAGGGCTGTCCTTTCAGTGGCCAGAAGGTATGCCTCTACATCATCCTCCCGCATCATTTTCTGCAGCCAATGGCTGGCCCGTATGATCTGCGTCCGATCATGGGTGCAGTTCAGCTCTGTAAGGGTCTTTACCTGGTTTACCAGTTCCCGCAACATAGCTCGGTCTTGAGAAGTCTGGTCCATCAGCAAGCGATTAGTCTCTTGCTGCAGCCGCACTGCCTCCTGTTGGGCAGGTGCCTGGACATGGGTAGCCTCCTGCTGGGCTGCCGTAGCTTCTGTTAATGCCCGTACTAAGTCATCCATTGTGGTGAGAGAAAAAAATAAACCCTCTACCTTTTTTTTTTCAAATCACCCTTCTTCTTCTGCCACGCTGTGCACACCAAATCCCACCCCTGAAACCAGTTGTGACAAAGTTCCTCCTCTACTCTGGTGGGTCCTGCACTTATTAGCAGATTTGCTCACCTCAGTGATCTTCCCCACAGTCTGGGTCAACTCCTCCTGTGTCTGATCAGGAGTTCGGAGGTTTGGGGAGAACCCGGGCCGACCCTCTACTCCGGGTTCCAGCCCAAGGCCCTGTGGATTGCAGCTGTCTATAGTGCCTCTTGTAACAGCTGCATGACAGCTACAACTCCTTGGGCTACTTCCCCATGGCCACCTCCAAACACCTTTATCCTCACCACAGGATCTTCCTCCTGGTGTCTGATAACGCTTGTACTCCATAGTCCTCCAGCAGTACACCCTCTTGCTCCCAGCTCCTCACACGCACTTCCTCTCCTCTGGCTTTTCCCCCGCCTGACTGGAGTGAGCTCCTTTTAAAACCCAGGTGCCCTGATTAGCCTGCCTTGATTGGCTGCAGGTGTTCTAATCAGTCTGTCTGCCTTAATTTGTTCTAGCAGGTTCCTGCTTACTCTAGTGCAGCCCCTACTCTGGTCACTCAGGAAACAGAAAACTACTCATCCAGTGACCAGTATATTTGCCCTCTACCAGACTCCTGTACCCCACTGGTTTGGGTCTGTCACAATGGTTATAGTGTGGTAGGATAGTTCATGTGGAGTTATACTTCCCAATGAGGACCATGGTCAGTCTGGGTTGGTGGCAATGCTGGTAATAGTCTCTATGGCTTTATATAGCGATACAGTCACATTCAGAGTGGGGAGGTGATGGGGGAAGGCTGATCATTTTTGGGTCATATGGCCTGGGACAGGACGGGTCATATAGAGTTATGTGGTAGGGGTGCAAAGGGAGAGCAGTTTGATCCTCTTCATTATGAAGTGCACCAAATTTGCAGTCAGAAATAACAGTAATGCCAAACTGCACCTTGTTGGAAAGTAACTGATACATATTTGGTATTTAAAACAAAGAAAAACCCTCCAGATTTCACCAAAAAACTAGACTTTCTGGGAAAAGAATCAGTCAGTTGGGTGGTAATTGTCATTGTAAAATCAATCCCAGCTCCTGGATGGATGAGGAGAATGTTTCTGTGGTAGTTCTGGGTTCCTTTTCACCGCCCACATCACTTTACAAAACAATTTTTTTTCAAACAACAGGGCTGAAATGGAAAGCTTATTGATACTGCTACTCCTGTCATTCTGTGTGTGTGCAACACAGAGCAGTTCCATGGGCGTCAGCAGGGTTTGGATAATTGTCTTCTCTAATTAACTGGTTATCAAACAAGAACATTTCATTATGGTACAATTACTAGCTGCTTTGCTGACACACAGAGGGGTCAGGATTACGACTCCAACATATGCTTCTTACAGCTCTGATATTTTTTTTCATAATCACTAACTGTATTTGCTCCCCGCACCCCCACCATCCTCCTCCCCTTCCCTTAATGACTAATGAATTCTGCTTACGAATAAGCAAAATAAATCAGCAGGCATGGCAGATTATCAAGGAACACATGTAAAATATTTGGAGCATCTTTAAATCTGATAAATGACTTTGAAATTACAATCCCTGGGAGAAAATGTGATTTAATTAGAAAGTAGCATGGTTCTGTCAATATTTAAATGAAAACTTTAAAAGGTCATAAACACTGCTTCAAAGCTCCTTTAACACAGAGAGGTTTTAAACGGCTCCGTTGGGATCTGCTGTTTACACTTAAGGCCTACATTTTCAAAGTGTCATGCAGCGTTTTTAGCCACAAGTCTCCCATGGCTCAATGGGTAAATTCCCGGCTCCACTGAATGGGAGTTTTGCCATTGACTTCAGTGAAGCCAGGATTTCACCACAGAAAGACAGGTCTGGGCTGTGACCTAAACAATGTTGCCACCAGTTGTGTTAACGTCATGCTGAATATGGTTTAACGGTCAGCGTAGAGCAGCTGAGTGTGTCAAGGCAATTGTTGGTCAGCATGTTCAGACCTAGTGACATTTTGTTTTGAGGATCATGTGGCTAAACCCACACACACATACACATACATACAGGCCTTTGAAAGCTACTTCAGATAGTTTCCTGCTGAGTGTTTCCAGAGTCACCTTCCCCTAGTGTTACTCACTCCTAGTGGATCTAACAGATCTCAGATTCCAGGCCTTGGCAACAACTTGCCAAGTAGCACATGCCAAGAAGTCTCCCCACCTCCCCTATGTGAAGGGCAAGCCACATGGCTGCTGTGTGAGAAGGACTTGGAGGAGGATGCTTCAGAAAGAGCGCAGACCCCGGGAAGGCTCTCAGAATATATTAATCTGCGACTTGCTGCAGTCTCGCTGCGCTGAGCTTCCGGATGCCTCGTATTTCCTTAAGAGTTCAGCGCACTTCAGCATCGATTAAGGAGACAAAATGTCGGTGGGGCTCCCCTCTAACGTGCCACCTTCAGGAAGAGGATGAGTAGCTCAGAAGTGCAACTTCTTCCTGGAAATGACCATTTCAAGTATCAGCACGGTAAAAGTGTCAAAAGGAGAAATTGCCCGTTTATTTTTCAAACAAAAAAAATCTCTTGAGGGGCTTCTGCAGGACTGAGGAGGAATAGTTTGATGTCGGGTTGGTTCCATGCTTAACCATAAAGTATTTTTTTCCATTTATGAACCACAACCTTGTTGACAGATGCTTAAATAGTTCACCATATACTACATGCCCCAGTATTACATTGCAGCATCAGCGTAGAGTAGGGTCGTAAATCTAGTTCAGCAGCAGGAGACCATTATCCTGTGACAAAGTTTCCTTCTGTTATTACTGCTTCTTAATATGAGGTCTCTTTGTTCAATTATCATGTAATAGATTGCTGTAGCAACCACAAGTTACTAGCACTTTCCAAATACAAGCGAAGACGCAGTTCCTGTCTCAAATTGCTTACAATCTTAAAAAGACAAAGGCAGATGAAGTGGGTGGGAAAGGGCTATCACACACAAGCAAAGTTACTGGGGTGATAAGCACGTGGCTTATTAGTGATTTGTTTCTTTTTGTTTGTTTAAGTTAAAAACTCTAAATTCCCCTCCCTTCCCCACTCTCCCAAGCACTGAATTGCTGTTTCTCCACGTGTACCATGACAATAGTATCCACTGTCATTGAATGCACTTCCATGCAGCATTTGAGTCAAGAGCACTTTTAGTTTATGTGCTGCCAAAAACAAGAAAATCCCGTCCTAGGTATTTTACAGCAGCATAAGAAGAAAATAAATATGTTTTTGATTAATCACCATCAGATATGGTCGCTGTTATGTACTGACTTGAGAGATGGTGATAGATATTTCATTGTTATACCAGCATCTGATATTGCATTTGAGAGCATCCGTTAAAAGCAGATTCCTCAGTATTACATATTTCTTTATATAAACCAATGAAGAGGACATGGGATTGAAAAGCCCCTATGAAGAGGAGTGCATCCTTGATGCACTGGGACCAGATGAACATTTTTCTGCACATTTTGGTCTAAACAATTTCAGCACTGAAATCACTTCTGATTAGCTTTCTTCCAATTTTCAGCTTTTACACACAAGATGATCTTTAAAATGTCTACCTTCCAATCTTGCACTCAGATCCTTTGTTAGTGAATCTGAGTTGAAGCAATATGTAACTGCAGCATGAATAAAAAATGTGCTCCAACTGGAACCGTCTTTCTTGACACTGTTTTAGACACATACGTGCACACCCAAACATACACACATCAGTATGTGTACAGTGTACATATGTACATGCATATATAGGTGGGCCTGGTAGCACCACCTACTGTTAAGGTTGCCTGATACTATATAGCATATAGGCAGTTTATATGATGTATATTACACAACAAAAGCAAATAAAGACTGCAAACTCTAGCACTCAAAAATTAGGAAATGTCAGAATTAACTATGCCTCTGTATTCTTAATTGGGTTCCTATAGATGTATGCCAGGCATCACACAGGAAGTCTGTGAAGAGTCCCCAGCTCTCCTGGGTTCCATCAGTGCCTTAACCACAAAAAAGCATCCTTTCTAATTCTGTTCTTGCACCATCTACTCAGTGAACTGAATGAGGCAGGGACCATGTAGAACAAATGTGATCATGTAACTAAAGATTGTATCATAATACAACCTTACAAGGGGGAAATTAAGATTGCATGGGCAACTTTGATTCTCCATTTCTCACTTTAGAGGGCTTGACTTTGCCATTTGAATGGTCTTTTAGCATAATTTTTATATCATATTTCATATTTTTATGTGAAAAGCCAGACATTTCATCCTGGGAAACCATATTGCTTCCTGTGTGATCTTTAGATCTGTGGGGCTGCTGAATATACTCAGTGTACATGAATGTCTGTGGGCTGGAACACTTTCTCAATTCTATTCACTTTACTGGAAGTTTTGCATGGGCAAGAACTTAAGGACCAGGCCTAGTGTGTCCCAGACTGATCCTTTTCAGAAGTGTAAAGGGAAATGATCCCATTCTTTAGACTGTGCATTCAACCTAGAACAAGCATGGTTTGTAAATTACAGTCCTAAGGCAAGAAAAAGCATGATATAAAACCTCTTGTGTGCCTTTCTGGTACTACTGGGGGCACAGTTATTTGAGCTCTCACTGCCCAGTGTGGTAATACTGCAGGACTGCAACAGCTATCAAGGCCGAGAGACCAGACATAGTAAGATAAAAAAGATCAGGGAGTAGACAGACGTGACACAATGCGATATTCCAGGCAGCTGCCTTCAGAGTGTGCAGAAATGTGTATGAACTCAATGGTAAAAATGTTATTTAGTCTTTTGCATTTGACTACAATTACAAATGAATATTTTATTAGATGGTTATCTTCCAATCCAGCTGGAGTCAGGGGCAGTGCAGGAACCAGATTGTGACTGGAGCGTGAACAGCCTCATCTCCCTTCCAGGCTCACTCAGCTGCACTGGCCAACTTATTGGGAGCATGGGGGTGGAGCTCTGCCGAATCCCTGTCCATCTGAGCCGGGAAGGGCACAGCAGCCCAGCAGGGGCTGCTCATCCCTTTGCACAGATCTTCGGGTGCACATAGCCCACAAAGGGAAGAAAGGGGGCTCCTTGCCCCCTGGCAGGCATGCAGCTGGACTCACAAGTGAGTCCGTGGTCATTTACACTACTTGACTATAATACAAGATGCCACAATGGAAACACATAGCGAAAAACAACTGAAAATTCCCTCTGGACATCAGATTATTTACTGTTGTAAAGTTGTTGTTTTGAAAGCAGAGTTAAATGCATTCAAATCTGTTCTAACTGAAATTAACTTTGACTTGTTTGATGCGGGATTTGGGTTTCACGCAGAAGGTTAGTAGATATTTTATTTCAGTACTTGCCTCTCTTGCCCAAATTTTTCTTTCATTTGAAAATATTTTTCTCACTTGATAATTTTAACTGGTTTCAGTTTGGTCCTTGGGGGCAATTGGGGAATTGGCCTGCATGAGATAGGGCTGTATTTCTGTGTCAGTTCTACAAACGGCACACCAGATTCTACTCAGACATACTCCTTGCAACCTATTGACTTCATACTAAGGCAGGGGTTCTCAAACTGGGGGTCAGGGCCCCTCAGGGGGTCGCAAGGTTACGATATAGGGTGGGTCACAAGCTGTCAGCCTCCACCCCAAACCCCGCTTTGCCTCCAGAATTTATAATAGTGTTAAATATATAAAAAGTGTTTTTAATTTACAAGGGGAGTCACACTCAGAGTCTTGCTATGTGAAAGGGGTCACCAGTACAAATGTCTGAGAACCACTCTACTAAGGTTTCATGAGTGTCATTCTGAGCTGAAAATTAGCCCAGCACAATACAGCTAGAGTAAAACAATTATTCTCACGGTAGAGAGAGACTAATTATCAACAGTTGTTAAAGTCTGCCAAGCTCCATTTAGTGATGCTGAGTCTCACAATACATAGTGTTTTTTCTCAAAGACCCAATTCATAGAGAATCTCAGCATTCATTTGAAAAGGAAAATTAAGTTTCTAGTCCTCAAGGTTGCAGAGAAAAGCCTGAAAACATGAGCCTTAAAGACTCAAAAGCAGAAGGCAAAGAAAAAGAACCCAAAATGTAGGATTTCTGAAATTGTGATTTTTTTTTTAAACCGATCTCATGATTTTGCAGGGGGCTGGCTCATGATTTTTTAACATTTGGAATTTGCAGTGTTGGGAGGCTTCCTTATATTGAATTAATTTTTCAAGTACCTGAACCAGATTCTGTTTTCATTCACACACAGTGTAAGAGTTTGGAATGACTCCATTGATTTCACACTCGTGTCATCCAGAGCAGACGACCTCCCCCTGACTCCAAGACATTCACTCTTACCATGAAGACTTTCCCCATGTATTTCAATGAAATAGATAAAATCTCACTCATTCAGATTGCCACAGCTTGACAGCCCTGATGGCCGTGAATCAAAGGGTGATTGAAAAGGCACCTCTCTGAAACAGGTCTCTGGCTAGGGCAGATGGACAGCATAGAACCCTGTTGGGATTCTGTTTTTTGAAGTAGATTTGCACCATTGACAGGGCTGTCCTGCTTTGGCATGCACCAGGAACACAGACCTCTCTGAACCATAAGAGAGAGGCTATCTTTACCACCTCTAACCCACTCTCTCATATGCAGTGAGCACATACAAATATCTAGCAAGGTTCAGATCCATCTCCCTCCCCTTCCCAACTTCCTCAACATTTGAGGGTGTTCAGATCTAGGGGTTTGTCTGGGGCAAATTTCTCTCCTCTCTCCTCCCCCATCCCCCATGGCAGCAGCCCCTCAGTGAGAAACCTGCTTTTCTGCACACTGTATTTTAAGGCCTCGTCCCCGTTGTTCCTTGTAACAAAGCAACACAGCTCAGTGGAGACATGGGCGATCTGCAGAGGGTGAGATGTAGCAATGGCAGAGAGCACCCTGTTTTGCTTTATTAATTATTATTCATTGTTTGGTCCTTTCAGGCATATAAGAGGAAAACAGAAGCTGCGAAGAAGGAGTATCTAAAGGCTCTGGCAGCCTACAGGGCCAGCTTGGTTTCCAAGGTAACAGACAATGTGTTTCATACATGAGTCTCTATGGATGTGGCAATGATGAATTAGCTGGAACTCATGGAAATCTCTGGGGAGGAGCAAGTTTAGAAGAAATGTACTGTAACCGTGATATCAAAACTAATATCAGTGTTAAATACCTTCTGGAAGAACTAAATGAAATGCTCTGCAGCACAACTTGAGTGTACACAATGCAGTGTGGGTGCCAATTTTTTTTTCCTTAACACACCAAAATAAGATCTCATGTATTATGACACATTGCAGTGTTTGAAGGCAGAGCTTCCATGATCCCTCACTGCAGTGGGATTGCTTTGTAACCACACAGAGTAATAACTGATTTGCAGCTTTAGATAGGTTTCCGTTTTGTCTTGTTCCCCCACTTCCCTCACCCCCATCAGCGGGGGGCTGAATTGTCTGCACTATGTTACCATCACTCAGAGGTGAGCTGTTGTTTGAATTCCATCACCCGGTTCTGTTGCTCACTTACACCATTCCAAAGCCTGGTGCTTGGACTCTTTACACCACTCTTGGAATTGGCGTCCAGGTGATAGGCTGGATGCCAATTCCGAAAAGGATTTGCAATATACAGGCATTTTGCAAAAGGCACTAAAGACAATGGGCCAGATCCTCAGCTGGTATAAATTGGGGCAGCGATGTCCATGAATTTACACCAGCTGAGGATCTGCTCCAGTGGTTTTATAATTCTTTAGAGGTTTTGTCCCTTCCATGCCCACAACAGCAGACTTTCTTACCCATTTCAGGAAAGTCAGCTTAGGGGGCTCTCAGTACATTAATTTGTGGCCTTACATGGGAGTATGCAGAACAGACGTAACGCCCAAGCCAGGGGCGGCTCCAGACCCCAGCACGCCAAGTGCGTGCTTGGGGTGGCATGCCGCGGGGGGCGTTCTGCCCGTCGCCGGGAGAGCTGCAGGCAGCTCTGGTGGACCTCCCACAGGGGTGCCTGCAGAGGGTCTGCTGGTCCCACGGCTCCGGTAGATCTCCTGCAGGCATGTCTGTGGAGGGTCCACTGGTCCCATGCAGCTTCGGTGGAGCCGCCAGACTGGCGGACCCTCCGCAGGCACGCCTGCGGGAGGTCCACCGGAGCCGAGGGACCGGCGACCAGCAGAGCGCGTCCCGTGGCATGCCGCCCTGCTTGGGGTGGTGAAATGTCTAGAGCCGCCCCTGGCCCAAGCCCAGTGCCCCCTCACTTGCCAGTGTCTCCTGGAATGGTAGTGTGAGCCGTACACCCTCCTCGGCACATCTGTCTGAGCGCCCGTGGCCATTGGTCAGGACGCTGTTTGCCTTCCAAAGTAAGAGAAAGGAAGAACCTTCTGCTGGATTTAATTCCTGAGAGAGGAGCAAGGAACTGATCCGTAAGGTTCCTAGACACGACCTGCTAATGTGTGTGTATTCTCCAATTTCCACTCTTGGCTCATCACTGATCCGCTTGCTGTTTACCATCTGTGTCCTTATCGGCAGGTGCTCCAGCAGTCAGTGGGCATCAATGCTCATGGGGAGGAGGGAACATGTCTGTTGACTTTGTCTGCCTTCTTATATCCCAGGCTCCTTCTCCTGCCACCTGAATCAAGAGGGGCTGTGAGCACTGCAGAGAGTGATGCTCATGACTTCTGGAAAGGGCTGGAGTGGCAAGGCGAACCCATAGCTGTTCTGGAGCTGGGCTCAGTAGCCAGACGGGAGCCACATTCACTGAGCTGTGGGTTCAGCCCTGCTGGTCGCTCTGGCTGCAAGTTAGGCGCCCTGTGCAGTGTAAAGAGCAGCTCCTTCTGGAGGGCACAGGTTCACACTATCATGGGGAGATCCCTGAAGGAGCAGCACTGCAGAGCAGAGCCTCCATTGTGATAGTGTTACAGGATTCTGAGGTGGTTGTTTATATTGGCTCCCTGGGCAGAGAAGGTTTTAGTTTCCACTCTCCTTAGTCTGTCCTCTCCAGACTGCCATCCAGGTCCCCCTTAATTCCCATTTCTCTTCCCCACCCCAGCCAGCCCTGTCTGTCTGTCTTTCCTTTCCTCCCAGCCTGTCTTCCACATTTCTCTCTCTGCATCACTTGGGTGGGGAGGTTGCCTTCTGCCCATCTCACTCCCTCTACAGCTCCTGATCTTGGGTGGTTTCCCACAGTGTGGAGAGCAGTTGGCTTTTTCCTGCACCAGAACTCCCCTCATGGTGCCCCTTGGCCTATCCAGCTTAGGCCTCAAGTGGCACCTGTTGGCCTTGATGCCCAGAAGCACCCAGTGCCTCCCCTCCTCTCTCTAGGTGTGGCCTGGGTGCCATAGTAGACTCGGGGTGCAGTTCCAGGTGGTAGTTGAGTGGCATTAGAGGCAACGTCAGTGGAAGTGCAGGGCAGGGGCAGAGGATCCACCCTTCCACCAGGTAGCGTTACTTCTGAGTTGTGACTTAACAGGTCAGTGCACAATATGGGACACGATAGGAGCTCAGATACCACAGCAGTAGGTTCCATAGAAGCAACATAGATTCTCTTTGTCCTGCAGCTCATCTTGCCCCATTGAACAGGGCTGGATCTGGGAGGAAGGGGGTTATATGCAGGCAGCAGAGTCTCATCAATACAGAGGAAAGTGCCTGTACTTTGTCATTGGAATTGTGCTAATCTCTCCTCCCCGCTCCTCTGTGCTTATTCTTCTCTACCATTTGAGTTTGTACACAGCGCAGTGGTAGGGAGAGTTTACTTTGGTGTAATATAATGGATAGGTCTGCAGTTCAGTCAGACCTTCTAAATGGAAACAGAAGTCTGCAGTGCATTTAAGAAGGGGATAAGGGTGCTGTTTCCCCATGCCAGGTTAGGAGAAAGGTTAAAAGCAAATGTGAATGAATTCCTAGAAAACGGGAAAGTGTACCATCCCAAACAATGAAGAAATAAATAGCTAATTAGTGCCATAACAGCTGTTAGCTGAGTAAATAACACATGGCAACAGCAATAGTAAAAAATAAAAACAACTTCCTCTGCTATAGAGGATTAATCCAGTTCAGAGGAAAAAGGATGGAGAGAGAATGGATCCACCACTTTCAATTCTGGAAGTGTATGAATGTCACTCACAGTGAGATTCTAGGCAATGCTTAATTTATGCCAGGGCTGAGCGCTGGCATCTCTCGGCTTGCCAGTTCAGAGACTCGGCCCCTTTGGCCTTGCTGCTTCAGTTATGAAAGTAAAAAAATTGCTTGAGCCCAGGAACCTCTTTTGTTATAAATTAAGCACTGGCCCCAGGACATTAGTATCACACTCCTGAGATCTTGGCTCATCTGCTGCTGCTGCTTGAGTGTTCCTCATGCCTCCTTTTTACCTTCATGGTTGTATATGGTAAATTTCATTCTCTTTGCTGTACCCCTTTACATCCCTGTGCACTTTCTGACACGAAGCCATTGTGGGTTCTCAGCGGCTCTGGCCATCTCTGTGGGGTTGGGTCTCAGGTCGGCTGTCATTGAGTCATATGGGCTCTGAGGTGTCCCAGGTCAGAAGGAGGGTATCAGATTGAGCAATGCTGTGCACAGCCTGGACTCGGGGAGACAGATGACGGAGACTCGGTGGTGTTTGGGGAATGTTAGCAAAGGGCATGGGGAAGGACAGAACTGGGGGAAAGTAGCCACTGGGCGTGTGAGGGACAAGAGGGACCCAGTGAGCAGGGCCTAAGCAAGGGTTAGGGAGGCTGAGACTAGCTAGAGGCAAGTGTCCCCACGCTGAAGGCGGCTAGTAGCAGGACGGGAATCAGGTTGACATGGGAACGGGAGGAGACCTAAATGGGAAGAACAGTAAATGGGGATGGATTGATGGGAAAGATCTCGACAGTTTGGGTAAACATCCAAATCTCATACTCTGAATGCTGCCTTTTTAAGTGTCTTCCATTGCTAGTTCCTTGCTGGCAGGGGAGTGCCTGCCCTCAGTGGCTGTTATCAGTACTGTCTCTTCTCCTGGACCATGGCAGTGCATCCCTACTTTGGCTAGCACTCTAGAAGAAGCAGAGGCAGATTTCCATGCTGTCTATGGCCCACACAGACTGACATCACACATGCACATCGCTCAGACAGACAGAACTCTGAAGGAGCCACAGCTCGGCTGTGTGGCCCATCAACATGACTCAAATGCTGCACATGGCTTCAGCCGACAAGGTCCATGGAAACGGAACATCCTCATCAGCCTCCTGTAGAAAATGAGAGGCATAGAGACAAATCACCAATAAATATCTTTCCTTGACTAGTGACAGTCAGCCAAGGAGAGGCCCAACCCACTTGTGAAACCACAGAGGGAGAATCTTAAATACAGGACATCAGACTGACTTTCTCCTCCTCTCTCCCAATTGCAGTAGTATGTGACTATCCACTGTATGGCATTGGAACTAGGTGTAGCTCTTGGCCCTTTCCTGCAGAGGGTGCCATCTCAGTGAAGGACCAAACTAAGCTTCTGTCCTTGCTGAAGGGGTGGTGGGAGGGGACCAAATATACGTTTTCCTTTAAGAATTGAGGGTGCCTGGCATGGAAAACTGTTAAAGTTGCATGGGCCGACAGCCCCCGGAGTGAAAATGTGTCAGACTGAGAGCTTAGTAATGTCAGCCTGTTGTTAATATTGTGCACAATTATACTTAATGTTAAAAATAAACCCACATGGCTTAAACTGGAATTTAATTACAAGCAGAGTAACTACACATCTCATGCTGTGCAGCGAGCGCTGAGGCACCTTTCCTCAGAGTTAACCGAGCCACACTTGAAGGTTAAGAGCTGTGGCAAAAAGGTCAAAAAGGAAATAATCTAAGTCCCTTTCATTGGTTTAAGAGTTTAAAAAGATTCATAACCGCTCTGAATGTTTTTAGTACGAGCTTGCCTGGCTATTTTGATATTGGAATTCTGTTTGTGCTGCCTTTAATACAGTGGAGCTGTATCTCAGGGCATACAATAATAAAGCAATAATCACTGTTGTGTGGGGAAGGGGTTAGAGAGAGCAGGAGTTTTAAAGGGTGAGTTTCATATTTAAGTAAATGTGGAGATGAGATCATTTAGAGGCAAAAATATTTCCTGTGTCTGTTTGTGCCTTAGAAACTTGCCTGTTGCTTCAGAGAAGTAAATAACTATTTGCAGTTAGATAAACTTAGTATTTGCTGTATACAAGTAAGCATAGGGAGGTACAAGGGGCTATTGCAGGTGGGGCCCAGTCCTGCTCCAGATAGCGTCTACACACAGTGCATTGTCCCAGCTGACCTTCCTACTAGGGCTTAGTATTATTGAGAAGTCAAATCACAAGGCAGTGTTGCCTAGTGAATAGAGCTCTGGACTGTGCTCAGGAGACCTGGGTTCTAGTCCTTGCTCTGCCACTGGCCTGCTGGGTGACCTTGGGCAAATCATTTCACCTCCCTGTGCATCTGTTTCCCCATCTTTAAAATAGGGATAATAATACTGCCCTCCTTTGTAAAGTGCTGTAAGATCTACTGATGAAAAGTGCTGGCTAAGAGCTCATGCTAGTGATACTATATTATTAAGAAAATGTAGATTACAGCCTAGCTTTCTCTTTGAGCACAGCTTCTGCTAGAGTTTCCCTGCACAGGGCCGGCTTTATGACCCACGGGGCCCGATTGGAATACTCGGCAGCGGTCCAGGGCTTCGGCGGCACTTCGGCAGCGGGGGGTCTGCTCTCGGTCTTCCGTGGCACCGAAGGACCCCCCACTTCTGAAATGCCACCGAAGACCCCTGAAGCAGATCCCCCAACACGAAAATGCCACCACAGACCCCCGGAGCAGAGCCCCTTGTGCGGGGGCGCGGGGTCTGATTCCGGGGAATCGGCGTAAAGCCGGCCCTGTCCCTACAGGAAACCATCTTTCCCAGCCTAGTTCCCTCTGCCCCATAGATCCCCTCCAACCCCATTTCTATCCTGATTGGAGCTAACAAGATCCATCTGACAGTGGGAGGTGGCAGTAATTCATCTGACTCTGTATGCAGGGCTCTAGCACTACCGTACAGGGCTCTAGCCAGCACAGTCCTGTTACGTGCAGATATTGAGATGAGATTGTTTATCTTATGTAAGATTCCCATGCTTTTAAGAACCACATCTGGACTTCTGCAGTTACTGAGGATGTGGACATGTCCAGCTTTTGTGTATGTGTTTATAGGTTTGATCATTCACCATTTGAAATCAATTGCAAAACTCCAATCAGCGGTGCAAGATCCTATGTATGTGTTTCTGTGTGTCTGTGAGAATATTAGGGCCTTTTCCCTCCCAACCCAGTTTCTTCTCCTTGGTCCTGCACTGAGGCATTAAGCCTTAGTTGTTTGCATCACAATCAGTTACCATGGAAGATAAGTGATGTCCCAAATCCAGCATCCTGATTGATCTGCAGGATCAAAGAGGAGGATGCAATGGGCAGCAAGAGAACAAAGCCATTGTACAAACACACACACTGCAGCATTTGTAACTGTGGGGTCAGAGCAGCTGAAAAGTGACTGTTTGCAGTTTTGACTCTAATAGATTTCAAGTTCTGCCTGGCCTAACAGCCTCTCACTAAGTCTGCCTAGAGCAACTCACAGGATCTTTCCCTGAGCCGACAACAGGCAGTGACATAAGGCAGTGGACTTAGCATCTGAGGGCAGTGGAGCACTGGCAGGGCTTGTGAAGGGTTTATGTGCAGCAGTGGTTGGGGTGGGGTGGGGTGGGAGAGGTTTGAGGTTATGGCAGAAGTACTGGGAGTGTGCCTGAGGTGTGAGATGTTAGTGCTGTTTGTGTTACTGCAGCAGCAGCAACTGTTGGGCTCAGTCCTGAGAAATAGTGAGAACCTACATTTGCTGGGACAGAATAACAGTCTTTCCCAGGCCCAACAAAATGTACTGAAGTTATTGCTATAATATGCTGCTGTTTACAGGGAGATGGCTGTGGGCAGTTAATTGTGGGGGTGGGGGCGTGAGATTTTCTTAATTTCAATTAATCCAAAGGTCACATGTCTGCAGAAGGGCAACCCTGTGTTGAGTGAAAGTCAGATTAGGCAGTGCTCCCTCTTTCTCTGGCAGGAAGAAACTGTTAGTTACATTATAAAGCCCTCATGAAAACCCCTGCTTGCCCAAGCCAAAAAATATCCAATGAATTCCTCTTTGTTCCAAAATTAGGCCATTCCTGCATTTTACTTTATGAAGCCCTGTCAGGATTGCAGAAATTCACAGGACTAAGAAGTCAGCATGTTACAGTTTTTTTAACTGGAAAAGAAAGTGATTCTATCACCCATCTCTCTGGGTCTAAAAGTGAACTGCAGGCAGGCATCAGTTCTGAGGAGTTTGCCTTCCTTGTGCTTTGGAGTCCACTGCTGAGTACTGGGCTTGATTTTTCTGGCTTTGGATATTGCTGTCAGTCTGGTTTTACAGGCCGGCTGGCTTGAGTTGGGTGGATAGGAGGAGAAACGAAGGAAAGGAAGGTGTTACCTGTGCACCTTTCTATTGTGGAGCCTGCAGAGGAGATGAGAATCAGCATGGAGGGATTTTAACGGGAAGGATTCAGTGACTGAGAGCAGTGGGTGATGGTGCCAGTCTGAGAGGGCTGAGGGTATAAGGTGGAGAAGAGAATCAGGGAAACGGAAATGACTTTTGCTGCAAGATGTTTGTGAACAAAACTGGGGGGAGCACAATTGAGTCAGTGTGAGCCACGTGGTAACTGTGTGTTTATATAGTGTTTAAACCTGTGTCCGAGCTTGTTGTTGTTACCTTATTATGAATTATTTGTACTACCATGGCAGCTAGGCACCCTAGTCATTAACCTGGACCCATTGCGCCAGGCGCTGTACAAACACAGAACAATCATGAGCACTATCCTCAGTGTGGGAGTGGTGGAGGCAGAGTGCCTGTGAGGGAACAGGCAAAGGTGGATGATGATATTTTCTTGATTAAAAGAACTCCTTTTTCACTTGACCCCTGTTCTGTTTTCTTGCAGAGCTCTGCCGATCAGGGTGAGACGAAAAGCGCCCAACCCAACCAACCTTCCAAAATGATACCACCAAAACAGCCCATGTATACGATGCCACCACAGGCCTCTTCACCTTATCCTGGCTTAGGCTCATTCCTGTCCCCATCAGATCTGCAGAGTTACCGGGGACACCCTCACCCCAGCCTCTCCCGAACCCTCAGTTCCAAACCCATGTTGCCCAGCATCAGTGCCTCGCCACCTCCTTCTTTCCAAATCAGCCCTCCTCTCCATCAGCAGCTGTCTTTGCATCACCCACAGAGCTCCCTCCTCAACCAGTCACTCAGCATGCAGCAGGTCCCACAGCAATCCATCTTGTCTCCTTCCATGGCACTACAGGTACAGCCCCCAATGAACGCTTCACCTCCAGGGCAGCAGGTGAGTGGCCTGGATCCTGAATACCACTCTAAAATGGAACACATTTTTAAAGCAAGATCTGCTGTGCATTAGAGGCTGTACTCTCAGCTTAAGTTTCTCATGTTATCGGTGGAGCCTATTACTAGCAATGATTTTCCAGGTCATGACAGTACTAATGTGGCACTTTGGGCAAAGATGTCACTCTAAGAGAGTATTGTCAACTTCCCTAGCCCTGAGACTCTCCTGAAGATGGCCGCTGGATCTGTTAGCTCCCAGCTTTGTTGTTTGTCTGACATTTTAGGGTAGGAGTTTGAAAAGGGAGTAAGTGGCTTAGGAGCATAAATCCTGTTGACTTTCATTGTATGTCTCCATGATCTGCCATTCACACCCCTGGCTGTAATGTAGACGTGCCTTTAGACTCCCATAGCAGTCAAGAATGTACCGGGTGGAAGTTCTTGTAAGACAAGGGGTCCCCTAGTTGTCTGTTGGGCTTCAGGTGAATTTAGCAGGGTGGAGTCGAGCTTTGTTTTCATCTGACACAGGGCCTTGGATAATCAGGCAAAGAAAGCATGTGTGACAGCACTGAAATAAAGGATGAAAGCTCCTGGGATAACAACAGAGGTGAATGTAGGATTTTTTTTTTTTCTTCAGAGGTTAGCATGTGGGAAGAGAAAATAACTTAAAAATGCAGAGGGAAAAATCAAACGTTTCATGGAATATAATTGATTTTCCAATGACTTCCCAGCAGTGGGAAAAATTACCCAATTCACTTGCTTGATAGAAGAGTAGAAGGATAAAAAATGGGCTTAACTTGAATTGCCTGGCAGCAAAGTAGTTCCTGTACTGTGTGCTCATATGCAGGCTCCCTACCTTAAGATGAACAAACCATTCTTTGCAATGTCCAAACTCAGCCTGTGAGCCCACATTTAGAGGGGCCCGTCATGGGTTTCTGATATAAAGAAAATAAACCAGGAAGAGAGAGAGCTTTTGGATGAATGGGCAGTGGTGCAAAGTACACCCCTAAAGGGAACACTCTGGCATTGACTAGGGATGAACGGGATGACATAAGAGATCTTTTCCATCTCTAATTTCTAGGAGTCTCTGATTCTCCCATGTAACTAGAGCTGGGTGAACTATTCCGAGTGGAGGGCTTACTCTATGAATTTCACAGCTGGTAGATAACTAATCTGATGAATCTTTTACCCCATTATTCTCCCAGCCAGAGAACCTAACTGAATAATTTGTTGCATCATTTATTTATTAAATATGTTTCACAAAATTCATCAAATAATATAATTAATGAACAGGGTTTTTCCATGATTCTGCCCATCCTATTCAGGACCAACTTTGAGAAAAGATCATTTGATAACTTTGGCATATAGAGTAGTAGAGAAAAGTATAATGTGAAATGGGCCTTGGTAACAAAATTCTCCCTCAGGCTATTAAAAGACGACACATCCAAGAACTCAATATCCTGCATAGTCCAGATGTCTTTAGAGCAATAACTTCAGTATTGGCATGGTGTGGTCCCGTGTAAGCAAAGGTAGCCACCGTATAGAGTGAGGATAAGTGACAATCATACGGCGATCGTTTAAAACGAGGTGTCAGGCAAGGTTGAACACAGATTTTTTTAAAGCTTAATTCCACATATTTTGTTAGCAACTTAAATATCAAAAGTGAATGTTTCGGGAGAAGCCATGTTCTCAGTCACGTAGCTGCCTTGGTTCCATTGTTAATATCTGTTCCCTAACATTTGATAATCAGGTCACCCATGCACAAACAGTATCATGATAGGTTTTCAGATAATATGAACTCCCACCGTCCCTGTTAAACTGCCAGCCATGACAGTTGATGGAGAGAATGTTGCTTGTGTGGATTTTCTTTGCCTTGTTACTGTACATTAGGACAGGCTAATGTGTTATTGCGAAGAGAACCGCACCTGAGATGCGAAAATGGCTTTCATTACCAGAATGCTGATGCAGACAAAGGCTTTTATCACGCTGCATATTCTGCAGCTGTTTACCAAAGCTCTCCCTAGGAGAGAGGCCCTTAAAAACATGAGAGAGAGACAGTGAGGTAAAGTAAATGTTGTCCTTGTATCACAGGTCATTGTGAAATGGTTTCACTCTCCCATTCAGTTCTTAAGCACATGGTCAAGTCCTTTTGATTTCAGTGAGATTATCCACATGTTTAAATGCTCGTCTTAGCTTGGTTTGCCCATGCTTTCTGGGCAGCATATTTGGACATACATAGGCAAACATTAACTAGAACTTCTGCTTATCTGCCTGTTTGTATGGGTGTAACTTTTTCTTCCCTTCTTTTATTGTCTCCCCACACAGGACTTTTCACATATTTCATCTGAGTTTCAAAACAGTGTTGGACCCCGGTCACCTGGTGCATCAAACCCCCCAGGAAATACCGACTGGGACAATGATTACTCCAGCAGAGAGTGTGGAATTAACCACTGCAGGCCAGTAGACAAAACTATATACTACTAACATGCTTGGAGAGCTGTCTGCACTGTTTTCTTATGGTCAGACACATAATACTTTATAACTTCAAGAAACGAAAATGTAAAAGAAATCAAAATGCCCTGTTCCAAAAACATGCATTATTTTAATGTTACAGTGCTCCTTTTATTTAGTAACCTGGGTTCCTGGGAAAGTGAGCTGTCCTGTCCCCAAAACAATTGTTTGAACCTGAGGACTAAAATGATAAAAGGATAACTCCGTGAAAACTCCAATTAGCTTCGTCTCACTTTCATTCCTGAGTTGTGGAAGCAGTTTCTGCAGTGTTTCCAAATGCCGCTGAGCAAAGTTTTAATCAGCACTTTTTGGCCCAAAAAAAAAAGGGTGGAGGGGAGGTGGTACACATCCACAGCTGTATAAATTGGTAGAGCTCTGCCAGCTTACACCAGGTGAAGATCTGCCCCAAAATGTCCAGCAAGTTGTTCTGCTAATGAAGGTAAATGAAGCTGTTCAATTGTCCCTTCTGCCCAGGCTAATCTAAAGCATGCTACGCGAGCAGGCCGTTTGAAAATTACACATACATTGAATATAAACATATTATTTAAAAAAGGAAAGAAAATGACCAAATCTTGCGATTTTCTTGTGTAAGTAAATGCACAGTAAAGGCACATTTACGCTGAGCAGAACAGGCCAGCCTGACCCACTGCTGTTATGTGCATTGGACAGTTCTTTTCTCATCCCTATCAATATGGTTCTCATTCACTGAAGTGAAAAATCCAGCTTGACTAGTTTTGACTTCTTAAGTTTTGAAAATGTGAAAGACCTTTTCAAGTATTAGCAAGGATGGCTTCCCCTCAGCATGTGCTGGTTAATCAAGAGGAGCAGTTTCTTGTAACCAGAGGGAGGTTGATTTGCTGCCCCCAAACTTGAGAAAACGAGATTTGTTCTCTTGACTGGACAGCTTCTGTTTCATGTGGCGGGAATGCAGGGCCTAATCCTGAAAGATGGTTGACTTCAGTGGGAGCTGTGATATTGCACTACTATGTCTGCGGACAATAGACTTGTCTTTCAGCTTCCAAAATATTGGCCTCTACCTCTTAAGCTAAAGAACTCGCCTGGCTAACACTTGTAGTAGGTCCATTATCTTTTCTATAGGGCTGAGCATTAGAGGACAGCATGCCTCATACACACAAAGTATTTTACAGCAGGCCTCCACGTGTCTCAGGACAAGGCCTGTAAATTCTGCAGGGCTGAAGAGAGCTCTTTCCCATTATGCCAGGATGAGAATTACAATATTAAGGATGTCAATGGAAAGTTCAGTGCAATGACATTCAAACTCCAAGGGAAGAATAAGCTAAAACTCTGAAAGCATCTTAGTTCTTGAAGTTGAGAGGGGAGTGGGTGTATTAAAAGCACTCCAGCCTCTGCTGTATCCATTCCTCGTGGCACAAAAGTGTAATGATAAGGAGTTGGGAGTCATTCTGTTTACCCTGTGAGATGTGGATGCTGCCCACTCTGAAAGTGTGGAAGGAGAAGCGTGATTGTTTTCTGAGTGCTTCTTTGACTTGCCTGAAGTATAGTGCTGTGCTGGAACATGGTGCTTTCACTAGAGATAATAGCAAGCTTCAGGTATTTTGGAAATACAACACTCCTCTGTGCCAGCAATGCAATTATGCTCTCTTCATTCAGGCCAGATAGCACAGACATTGTATTTGTTTGGGGTAAGTAAATAATCTGCTGAGCCTGTAAGATGCTTTGGACTTCCGTCAACTTGAAACAGTTCAGCTACATGGATTATTGCAGACTTTTCAGGGAAACCTTTGCAGGGAGTCCTTACGATCTGTATAGACAGTTTGAACGAAGTGAACTGCCTCCCAGACCTCGGGAAGGTACTTTTGGGTATTAAAGCTAAATGTTAAAACCTGGGTGCCTAAAATCAGGCACGTACATCTAAGAGGGTCCTGGTTTTTAGAGGTGCTGAGCATCCACAACTCCTATTGCAGCCGTGTAGGTCCACATTTTCAAAAGGGGCTTCGAATTTTGGGCACCTCAGACCTGACTAATGATTCGTCATCTTGGAAAATCTTAGCCAAGGTCTCTGAAGTTGGGGCACTCAAATTTGAGATGCCCAAATGCCCAGAGCATCTTGTGCTGGCCCCTTCAAGGTGACTGAAGTTGGGCCTCAACAATTGAGGTACCCAAACTCGCTCGTTATTTCTGATAATGTTTATTGTTGTGTATCGGTATGTCAGTGGTATGCCGGAGTGCTGGTCCAGAGCCCCTGTGTGCAGTAGATGTCGTACAAACACAGCCCAGAAAGGCCATCCTGCCCAAGAAAGCTTACCGTCGAAATAACAGTGTCCTGAGGACATCTTTTCCAGAGGTGCTGAGCACCTGACAATCCTGTTGGCACCAGCTGCCATTGTAGGTCCTCACCAGTTATGAAAGCACAAAACATCTCCGTTTGGGGACCAGAATTCAAGACACGCAGGATCAGTGGCCAATTTTGAAAGTGTGGCCCTAGACACATGAGACGTCTGAACATTTTGGCCTGAAGGAGCAGTGCTGGATACCAAACATGTCAGGAAAAACAAAACCCTCTTTAGATCCAGCAGCAGCAAATGAACATTTACACTCCAGAGCTTGAGATGGTGATTCCAGTCAGGGCAGGAAGAGTTTCCACAGCTTTGCCTACAGGAACAATCAGGCCAGCATTCTGAGATCAGCTGGCTCTCTCTGCTGGTCCTTTGGGCATCTCGGGAGCAGGTAGCTCTGAGGGAGTAGCCCTTGTTCTCTGGGGAAGTCAGAGGAAAGTGAGGTGGTCTTCTCGTGCTATTTATGATACCTTGGGAGAAAAATAAGTGATACTCAGTGTGAACATCAGCATTCAGGGCCATCCTCAGCAGCCTCTTTCAAGCACTTAATGAGTCATCAGTGAGTTTGTTTTATAAATATTACATGCATTTATCTCTAGTGAAAGGTGCTGGATTTTCAGGCCTAGGGATAAGTCGCACACACCCTTCCTCCAAACTCCATGGAGGGAGCTCTCTGATGATTGGGTGGGGAGAGAAGTTCCCCATAGTCCACCCCTCCAGGAATCCTGATAGAGGTAGTTAGATAAAAAGTGTATTATACAGAACGCTTGGGGTACCATGGTAGCCGAATGACACACCAATGTAATTGGCCAGTGTGAGATGTGTGTTGCTAAAACAAGCTCTTTAATAGCCTGACAAAAAGCCGTATTGTATGCACAGGGCCCCATGTGATTCATGATCAAAGTTCATGCATTTCATGCCTTTGTCACAGAGAAAATATCAAATTTCACGGGTTTATCTCAGATTTCTGGAAGAATAATATTAAAACCACGCTGATTACGCAGAGAACGCCAGAAAATATTGATAGCAAATTATAACAATGAACCGAACTGAGTTCTTTCCACTTCTACAGACAAGGCTCAGTACTGAAGAAACATAGTTCCTAAGGCTCTTTGAACTAGAACAGGGGTTCTCAAACTTCATTGCACCACGACCCCCTTCTGACAAAAATTACTACATGTTCCCCTTCCTGGGGTCTGAAGCCTGAGCCTGCCAGAGCCTCGCTGCCCCATGCAGACGGGGGGCAGAGCCCAAGCCCTTCAGCACCAGGCAGGGGGCCTGTAACCTTAACCCTGCTGCCCAAGGTTGAAGCCGAAGCCCGAGCCCCACTCCCCAGGGCTGAAGACTTTGGCCCCGTGTAGCGCAGCTCAGGCTTCGGCTTCGGCTTCGGCCCTGGGCCCCAGCAAGTCTAAACACTAGCCCTGACAACCCCATTAAAATGGGGTTGTGAACCACTTTGGAGTCCCAACCCACAGTTTGAGAACCACTGTACTACAGAGACACATTCTGTTGGAAGCCCAGTTTCCAAAGCTGCATTATTGCATTTCAGAGTCAAATTCTTATTTCATTGTAAGCACAGTTTGTCAGTGATTGTACCCACAATAATGAACTTGCATCTCTTGCACTTACTAAAACCTGGTATTTGCTGCCAAGATGCATGGTTTGCAGGGTCTATGGTGCATACATATTTTTTCAGGAGGACTCATTTTGCTTAGCTTTGAATGCTTGGCTCTGTATGTCTCAATGAGACTATAACTCCATCTGTCTATGTAAGTACTTGTATGTGAAAGCTGAATGTCTCCATAGCATCTCCAACAAACTTCACGATAATTTGCAGATCACATTAAATGTTAAACTGGACTGCTCTTCTCCCATCATTTCTACTCTTGGCTATGGATTGTTGACCACATGAATAAACTGACTTTGTATCAACAAAGTTTAGGCAATGCATGCTCTGTCATAAAGGAAATTCATATCTCATTGGGTTTGATTGATTGGTGCACTTTTCAGTGTTATCAGATAATCGCTAGATTGGGTAATTCCCACTTCAACCTCAAAACTGTGCTCAGTAGAACTGTAATTAAAGCAACACTCTGGGGAGAGAAATCAGCAATGGGCTGGTGAGAGTCTGAATGTTTTCCATGGTTATGCGACTCACAAAGTGCTCAAGTTCCCATTAGCTAGGGTTGTACCAACCTCCCCGAAGTAACAAGCAGTCCCATCTTGCTTTCCAGATTAGTATTTTCTGTGCTGCCTGTCTGATCCATACATTTGCTTTGTTTCTATATATTTGTAGTCATCTTGGCCATTTTCTCGGCCAATGTTGCATTGTTCTCCTGAGTCTGTTGTCCAGACAAGTTTTAAATGTGTAACAAGATTGTGCTTCCCTCAGGAGACTATTCTGCATCTACTAACTCCTTGGTGTTAGGAAATATTTCCTGATAATTCAGCTGAAATTTTGCTTAGCTCAGTTTAATCCAATTACTGCTAATTATATCCCACTAAATGATTATGCTGCTGCATTTATACCCTTCAAATACTGATATATAATGGTCACATATTCCTTCAGTTATCACTCAGCCCAGCTGTGCATATTTGGTGTTTTAAATATTTCTTCATCAATCAGTCCCTCCTAACCCTTCATTATCATGGTGATTTTTCAATATCTTTCTGGTCCTGAGTTGGGGAACTGGAACTGGAAGTAATAATAACTATTATCTCCCTATTGCTGCCTAAAGAGTGGCTATCGTTTATCTGATTTGTTGCAATCTAGAACCGTGAAATTGTGTGGCTTTCATTTTCCCAGATATATCACAAGCTACTGACTCGCATTGTCTCTTTTCTGTCACCCCTTGGCCTCTTTCACCATCACCATTTTTCAAGTACCTACTGAATACCTGGATTTTGGATCGCTTTCTTTCAAGTATTTCAGCTTGAAGCTCATTTTGTGATTACCTGCCAATCTTTCTAATCTCTCCAGGCCCCTTTGCATGTTTCATCTGCCCTCATTGGCAGTTGCAGTTCTTCCCAGTGTAGCATCATCTGCAGATTTCATTTATGTTTAGCTCCCCCATCTAGATCTTTGTAGGTAGCACTTCACTGAACACCTCCTTACGATTTAAGGCATTATAATTCCCCAGGCCTATAACCACTTTTCCAATCTGACAGTCATTTACAAGAGTTAATATTTTCAATAAGATTACACAAGACACTGTAGTAAATGCTGTACTGAAATCCAAATTGAGACCCTCTATTGCGTTGTCTGCTTCTGATAATTAGGTGATTTGGTAAAAAGAAAAAACGTATCCTAGTAGCTCTGGCATGGTATTTTCATTATAAACCCATGCTGGCGATTGCTTGTAGTAGCTGGTGTCCTCCAGGTCAGCGGTGATTGATCTTGAAAAGCTGAAGAACTAATAGGTCATCAAATGGAGTTGCAGAGAGATGTAAAAACCATCTCAGTTCTGTGGTTATGATGTTTACATCGTGACAATGCACTGCCATGACTCATCAGCATCATGTCCTGGTGCAAACATTGCAAGACAATGTCTCATCTCCATGGGCTGATTGTCTTTGTGACTCTGTAACTCCATTCAGTACATTTTCCCCCCTCACCGCACTCCACCTTGGTTACAAGGAGAGAGTGAGGGATGGTCTCCTCTTCATCCCTCTGTACCTGGGAAAGATTCCCCACTCGCACTCCCTTTCTGGAGCCCTCTGCACGCTCTCCACAGCCTCAGTGGTGGGAGAAGCACTTCTGGAATCAGCTCAGCTTGTTCTCATGCACAGTAAGAGGTTCTGATCAGATCCTGTCGCTTGTGTCACCCCTACATTCCGTATAAAACTCTAGAGCCACATGGTGAGTACTGGTGCTCAGGCTTTTTAGTATTTGCACCATGATATTAGTAGGGACTGATGTTACCAGAGGGGTATTACCGACACGGATGGGCTTTCCCTTGTAAAGATGCTACCACGTGTGTTCTTTTCCAGTTATGTGGTATCTGCCTGGCTCATAGTTTCTCAAAGATATGGTCAGTTGTCCAGTCCTTAAAACCCTCATAACTACTTATTATGATTTGCTATTCTTTGGCCCCATTTCCCCACCATCCTCTGGGCACCTTACCAAAACTGAATAATTTACTTTGGGATGCATATCAACCAGGCCTGCAGACTTGTGTATGCTCAGTTTGTCCAAACGAGGAGACGCTCACTAATTCATACTAATGACTGAGAGAGCCATTCCAGATGGCTGAATTTTCCAAATCAGCAACTGAGTGAATAAGCTCCATAAAAAAGCAAAGATAAAACATCACAAATAGACTTAGTTTGAATTCAGTTATTTATGGTAATACATTGTAATAGACTAGGAAATGTTCTGTAGTGCATATTGTAAAGTTAATGAAGTTTTGATACTAGAAGACCTCACTACTGCTTGTTGGTATTAAATCTTTGCTAGTGCAGTAGGGAAAGACTGTGCATTTTAAGTGCAAATTATAAAACAAGCAGATTAGTGAAGTGTGGGCCAGGCTGCGTTCCATTGCTCTTGTTTTATCAACAGCTGCATCAACCAGGCCTTCAGTACTTCATTGCCCACATTCCTTAATAATCACACACACAAGAATCTCCCAAAGTTGTATCATTTTTCTCATCACCTTTTAAAGCCAGACTTTTTTATGGGGCTAAATTTGTTGGAGCAGATTTGTTTATATTATAAAAGCCATAAAAGAGCCTTCCAGAGTTCATGCCTTCGCTTCTGGCAACCCTAAGTACTTTACTTGCGTGACATAACCCTCTAGACCTGGGAATGCCTCTTGTTTGGCTGGCTCCATTCTGTTGCTTGTGGCTAATACGTTCCCAATGGGACCAGCTAGGGTCACCTGCAGTCCACTGCTAATGGCAGCTTAAAAATTCAATTACCATAAGAAATTGCAGATGGCTTATTTTGGCCAAAAAGCGATTGGGCTGCGGCTGTT
Source organism: Chelonoidis abingdonii (assembly GCF_003597395.2). Lineage (NCBI taxonomy): Eukaryota > Metazoa > Chordata > Testudines > Testudinidae > Chelonoidis > Chelonoidis abingdonii. The sequence continues at coordinate 29,231,587 of NC_133782.1, read as the reverse complement.
CTGTGGGTTCCATGCTGGGAAACGGCGTAGTATTATGTTGTGAATTCCTCTTGGGAAGTGTTACCATTAGGAGAGCAACAAGGAACCTGATCTGGTAAGCCCATTGATTTTGGTGGGAGTGCCAGATTCATAGTGCACGTCTACACTGCACGCTAAGCCCGGGCTCTGACTCAGGTTTGAGCCCAAGTCCCCCTTCCGTCCAAACACAAATCAGTCTGACTTGGGTTAGCAAGTACTCAGAACCTAGGTCCTAGCACTCTGCAAAGGGGCAGAGGGGGTCAGAGTCCAAGTCCTCCTGTGACTCAAGTCCAAGCCCTGTCACGTTGCAGTGTGGACGCAGCTCAAGCTGCAGACTGAGTCAGAGGGTCTGCGTAGTGTAGCGAGACCAGGTCTAGCGATTGTAAACCGAGGTTTACAGTATAGTGTGGACGCTGAAGCACAGGCTTGGAACCACTGAGTCCACAGACTCCCGCAGACCCAGGCTTAGTGTGCAATGTAGACATACCCATACAGAGCAAAGGACTCTTGCATAACAGAGTCTCCCTGGCATAGATGGCCGTAAAATACTCAGAAGTTGTTGTTTTGAGGCCTAAGGAGACAACCGCTGTTGGACAGGAGATTTGGAGGCTGATCACAGATGTAAAGTTAACCCCATTTATTTAGGGTCTAATCCTGGCCCTGGAAGTCAATGGCAAAAATCCCATCCACTTCAAATGGGGCCAAGATCTCCCTAAGTCTTGGCAGAGCAGGGCCCATGCAGAGCCCAGTTCTGCAAGCACTTACTACCAGGGGTCGGGTGTGCTTTTCCTGGGATTGCTCACAACACCAAGCACTAGGACTGGTACTAAGGCCCAGGTCCTCAAAGATGTTTAGGCTCCCAACTTCCATTGATTTTGAAGATGAGTCCCTTCGTTAGGTCTGGATTCTGGTAAGCACCTACACAGGTAGATAGGTTGGGAGAGCAGGCAAGGTGTCCCCCCTGCCCTCCTGACACCTGGCAGAAGGGCTTCTCAGAACAGCAGTCCCTGTACCCCATGGGGCTGCTCTTTATGTGTGCCCCTAGGGCTCCCAACCCCCAAAAGGGCCAGCGAGAGTCAGGACTGTGACTCTGCCACCAGCATGCCCCGTGAACAGATAAAGCAGCTGGGTGCTCTCCTGTGCAGCGGGACGAGGGGGGGGGAAAGGAGGTCTGGACAGGACTGGGCCTCTGGAGCGCTTGCTCTATCCATCCCTCCCTCATATATGCCAGTGCCTAATAGACATGACAGATATTTGTTAAAAACTGATCACATTAAAGTATTTGCTTGAGGGGGAGCCTAGTATGGAAAGTGTGTGAGCAGAATAAAAACTGAGAGCGAATGTTTGGCCTCCCTGTAAAATGCAGATGTTGGGGCAGGCCAGGAGCTGGTGTAGTGCTGGAGGCTCGTTAGGTTTATTGAAGTTCATTAAGAATTTAAAAGTGCCCAATTTGTTGCTGTTTTAATTGCCCGTTTGTCACATCAGGCATTGATTTTGCTGCTCTCACACGCACGCCCGGGCAGGCCAGTGCAGTTACATCTATTCAAATCTGCCTCATAACACCGTAAAAACCATAAACCAGCTCAAAAGATACAGTCGCGATTTGTGGGACAGCTCGTCTCTGTGCCCTCCCCTCCAATGCACCTTCCTTGAGGGTTGTTGATTTTACAATTGCTGTGCTGCCTGTCTCACCACTGTCTGTCTTTTGTTTCCCTTACAGCATGCTGCCAAGGGACAAGTCACTCTACCTCACCTAAACCCGCCATCTCTTTCCAATAAGGCTCAAAGGAAGGACACTTGAGAGGGTCTATAATACAGACCACCCAGGGGGCGTCACGCAAGTCATACAGACAAGAGAGCTGAGCTAACACGTCTCGTTGCTGGCTTAATTTCCAGGCTCTAAGAGCAGTTTTCTTTTATTATTTTGAACTCTAAAGTCTACTTTTTGTGGAAGCCCAAACCTCATAAATCATGAAGAACAAAAAAAGAAAAAAACAAAAAAAACCAACCAAACAAAAAAAAATAAGAACCCGGTTTATCTGCTTGCCATCAGCTTAGCTATGGACTGTTTTCCTAGTGAACTGCTTTTAGACGCAGCGTAGGCACAGGTCTGGTGTCCTACCGCATTAGGCCGTCTCAGTAGGAGGATGCACTCTTTGACTTGCTAACAGCACTAAACTTTGTGCAGGAAAATGTGAAGTTTGTGTGAATATTGTACATGCAAAGGCCTTGGATGTCTGGCAAGAAAAAAAAAAAGTAAAAACTATTCCTAGATGGGTGGGTGGAAAGAGCAGCTGGCAAAATATGAAAGGAAAAAATGTGAAAAAGATCATGAAAAAATATAATTTGTTGGATAGTTGTAAGTAGTTTACTAAGTGTTTTAGAACTGTGCTAAAGACATCTTTAAGATTTTTTTGTGGAGAAAAATTAGTAGTTTACTTTATAGTAAAAGCATTTTATATTAATTGTAGCACATTTTTTAGTTATACATAGAAGGGAGATGTGTATAAAAAAACAAAAACAAAAAAAACGCCTGCCAAACTTGTTTCTATTATTTGTACAGCAAGAAATGGACAATTTATATCCATGTTGTATGGCATTATTATATTTTTTTCAGCCATATGTCCATCTATTTAAAATTGCTGACAATGATTTTTGTCTATTTATGAAGAATTAGAAAGCAGAATTACAATTTATCATAAGGTGCATATTTTGGGGTTTTTTAATTTTTTTTGATGGTGCTGTTTTCTCAGCACCCAGCACATTCAGTTCACAATGCTTATCTTACCTTTCTTTATAATAAAACATATGAAAAGTAGAAATGAACAAGACTCTTTTCTTATTTTGTGGGCAGCAGCCAGAGGTAATGCATACAAACTAACCACCCCTTATTGACTGTGGCCCCAATCCTGCAAGGACTTATGCACATGCTTAATTTTACACACATTCCCCCTGACTTAGATGGAATTATTCACTCTGTGTAAAGAGAAACATGCATATGTGTTCACAGGATCTGGGCCTATATATGCAATGGTTTTTTACCCTTAAATTTCAGATATCTACTCTCAACCTTATTAAACCTTAACATGGTTTATTGTCTGGGAATTTCCTTGGCCTTTTTAATTATTAACAGGTCATATATGAACATTAAACTAAGAAATCCAGAAATGAATGCTATGTATAAAACTAACTGTTAATAACTTTGTTTCATTATGGCATAATTTTTTAACATGGAACCTGTGGACAAGATTTCAGTGAGTTTTAATTCTCTGGGAAGTTTGAAGAGTCTGTGTTATTCCATCAAGATCATTCAAACAAACAAAAAAGAGTGCAAAATAGCTTAAAGGACCAATTTTTAATTAATTTTGCCTCACAATGTAAATTTATGAGTCAGTTTAACAGATTGACTTATAAATTCTCAGAAAAGTCATCCTGTGCTACACAGTAAGCACTGCAGATTTGGGGAGGATACACTGAATTCTTCATTCCATAACAAAGGTTGAGTCCCTACTTCCGTGCAAAACATTTTTCTTCTTTTTTTAAACTCTGAGGGCCAGAGTCACCAGCGTACTCTGGGGCTTTGCGGAGCTCTGGAGTGGGGCGCCCAGGCCTTGTGTAGTGAGCAATCAATGCGTGAGAGAGGCTCCTGAAGCCTTGCAGCCTCAATTTCGCTGCTCACCAAAGTAACACTGCCAGGGGAGCCCTTAAAGCACAGAGACATTAGTCCTCAGGGACTACGCTTTTCCCCACCCCAGGCTCCTGCTTTGCATTCTACCGTTTTCAATTTAAATGGTTTAGTAGTCTTTCCTTTAGTGACTAAAACGCTTTTTGGTGGTCCTCTGTATAGACACAGTCACTCTTAGCTGATATAATGGCACTGCCTACTATGTTAAACTTCGTACAAATTTCCTGTAAAATATGCAGAGGCCTACAAACCACTGCACCTACTTCAGGTTTGTAGCAAACTTCCAGTCTTTATAATGTTTGGTTTCTGGGGTTGGGATTCCAACCTGTCCTGAAAGACTTTATCTCGTAGGAAGGTTGTGACTCCTCAGAAACTATTTGTTTCCTGCAAGTTTAAACGCTGACCCCTTAGAAAGATTTAGCATCCTTTCCAGTCCTGCCAGTTTGTTCCCTCTGTGTTTTATGGAAACAGTCATCTAAGTGCATATGAGGTTCTCTAGAGTCAAAACTTGGATGAGATCACTTACTCCCCTCTGAAACATCCCTGGTACATTCATGAGTCCAAAAGGCATTCTGCAGAACTGAACAAAAGCATTATTTTCTCAATCCTTGGTCCCACTTTAATGTGATGGCTCCAGATACCAAATCAAAGTTACTAAAATATTTTGCTCCTGATATTTTATCCATGGGGTGTGCTATGTTGGGAAGTGGACAGCGATCTTGAACTTTCTGGGAATTAAGTCTCCAATAGCCAACACGTATGCTGAAATCTCCATTTGGCATTTTTACAATTACAGTTGGGGATGACCACAGTGATGCCCATTGCTTCAGACCATCCTTCAGCTTGTGATTTAGCTTCTCATTCACTAAGATCGGATATGCCAGGGGAAACTGATGGTGGGGGCTGCCTCAGAGGAACATACCCTGGCCTAAGCACAATCCAGCGTTGCACCTGATCATCTCCCCCAAACTCTTCTTTATTCCTGGACAAAACAGTAGCAAGAGTGACTCTTCTAGTCACTTCCTTTCATTGCCTTCCAGGGATGCTTCTGTCAGATCAACTCCCAGCTTTTTTTAACCCACTCAACTGCTTCACATCTATTGATTTCTGCTCTTGTGAGAGGCTTTGAGACACTGACTACACTGGACACTGATGTCTCACTAGCTGCGCTGCCTGCCTAATCACATGACTCTTTCCCAGAACGCCCCCTTTGGTCCAGCTCTGCACAGAGTTCTGCTACCCCACAATCCTGACTGGATCTTGGTAGCACCAAACACTCCCACAGGCTCACTGCGGCTGTCCTTTATCCTAGGGGTATTATTGCATGATGACCTGGCACTACCACCACTGTATTCTGAGCCACCCCAGGGAGCAGTTCCTCTCCATCACCCTGTAGCCATGTTAGAGGTTCCTCTAAGGTGCCAGGACTTGCACCCCAGGGTCCATGTTTCTTCCTACCCACACCCAGGGGAACCTGAATGCCATTTATGGACAAATGTGTTCTATTAATACCCCAGAAGTTCTCGCGATGCCTTCAGATCCAATCCACTCCCAGTACAACAGCACTAGAAATACTGATCACCACAGAGTCCGTTTAGTATGCAGAGACCCCGAGTTGAGTGAGAGCTGGATTTCTTCTGTTGCCTGCAGTGGCTGATGATTTATAATCACCGATTTGACTCCTGCAGTAACTTTTCCCCCTTTTAGCAGTGTGTGCCCTCCCTGGATCAGACTTATTTCAGCTCCTGAGTCTAGCAGCCTTGTGGTTTTCCAGCCATTGACGTCTCCAGACATATAGTAATATGTGTCTGGGCAGCATTTCACATGGGCCGTTCAGTAGTTGCTGATAGTGACCCTACTGCATCAACAGGTGCTATTTTCCCTGGTGTGGCTTCCTCCCGCTTGGGCAATTCCGTTTCCAATGGCCTTTGCCTCTGCATGACCTGCAAATACCATCTGGCCTGGGATGCACTCGGGGAAACAGCCCCTCTCCTCTGACCCAGGCAACACCTATGAATAGCTTGCACTTGAGCCTCCTCCAATTTTTTAACCACTTCACTAGCTATCATTTCTTGAAGTGCAGCATCTGGTACGAAGGAGTCACTGTGAGGCTGCGAATTAACGGCTGATATTCCATTCTATATAGGTTCTCATAACCACGCTCATCAGTATAGATCTGAGCACCCTCCAGTCGAGTATTAAGTAACGTGACCGATATCTGTCATGTTTGTTCTCTCAGCCTCTCCCTAGAGGGAGAAGCATGTGCAATGGCGTGGCTTGATTTGGTAGGGTGTTAATATAAATAAACCTGTTGCTCTGTGTTTACATTAAAGACATCAAGGTCAAAGCAACGCACCTGACGGAGTTTATTCCACGTTCTTGGACCAGCTGTCCAGAAAGCTGTCTCCCATGCAGACCAGCTTTACTTTCAGAGTTGAGCGTTCCATTGTGCCAAGGCAGTGACATCTTCACTAAGGGCAGGCTGTGGCTTCGTTTCTATTGAGAACAGTGGCAGAGCGGGGAGGGAGATACAGCCATTTGAAAGAGGCCAATTCCTCATCAGTTTCTCTGAAGATTTTGTTTACTAGCCTCTCTTAAGGATAAAGTTTCCTTTACAAAAAGCAACCTCTGCTCCTAAATATTGCTTTTCAAAAACTACCCACTGTGCCAGATCTACTGATCCCCCTCTCTGCCAACTTTTGTTCAGACAGGTGATGTTTTTATAAGGATATGAGTCACCAGAAATGTGATGGCCACAGACAAATGTCAACAAGAGACCAATTTCAAACCTTTCCTATTAAATATTCATGAAAAGAAACAAAAAAACAGCTAGGATAGAAAATTCGAGTGGCATAAAACCTAACGCAATGTTAAGTTTTACACCAAAAGGCCACCTGCTGGTACAGACACACAGGAATTAACGTAGCATTTTAAGCCTGTGTTAGAACAGAACCTTAAATTTAGAGTCACAACCAACACTTCCATAATAATCATAGCTATTAGATACTACAAACATTAAGAGCTTATCTTAATTACAGCCTCATTTCTTTAAATGTAAATTTTAAAGAGTTTTAACTATATGGAAAATGTGAAGATTCTGTTATTCCATTATTAACATCATTGGGGGCAAAGGGGAACAAGGTCTGATACCAAATCCTACATTTTTTAAAGGAGCTCATTTTTAACAGAGATGATTTTGAGCCATTTTAGTGTTTGTGGTCTCAGATTAGTTTTAACTGACCTTTAAAGGTAGATTAGGTTTTTTCATATTTCACCGGGCATCACAGCAGGGCAGAGTTAAGGTTGTCTGGAGTGTGATAAAGTGTATAAATCCCATACTGGTTAACATGGCTTAATAGAAGCCTGAGTCCAGTTAGGCCACTCGGTGTTGGGCATCATGGGTGATGAAGCCCAGCTGGGTGTTTCTATAAAAAGGGACACCCCGAGTAGAAAGGGGTTGCAGGAGATGGAAGGAACTTGTCAGCCCTTTGAGTAGCAAAGTGGAATCTGGAGAGATGCGGGGAAGCTATCAGGATGGAGTGTGCTCCAGGGATGAGCCCCAGCAGTAGGGCAGGACCTGGGCCTCCAGGGAAGAAACGCAGCAAGACATTCACCTGAAGAGGAGCTTCAGGAGGAAGTGCCCCAGGACAGGCCTGTGGTTGAGGGCATCGGGGTGAAGAAGCCAGGAATGCACCTGAGAGAAAGTTACAGGAGAGAGGAGTTAGGGAGTCCAGCTTTCTGTGAAGGGCCTGAGGAAGGTGGACGGAAGAGGGCCCTGGGATGGAATTAGCCCCAGAGGAAATGAGGCACACAGAGGCCTGGAAATGAGGCACACAGAGGCAGTCCTGAGGGAGCTGCATTCCAGCAGAGAATGGAGGCGCTAGGGAGAAGCCAGAGGCCTGGGGACCAGAGAAGGGATTGTGTTAAGTGCAGGTTGCAGGGAGGCAACATAAGGCGCTCAGAGGTGGGAAGTGATGAAAGGGATGGAATACAGGCCCTAGGAGCAAAGGCTGAAGGAATTGGTTCTGTTTACTTTGGAATAGAGGAGATTAAGGGGGGGGATGACAGCAGTCTCCAAATACTTGAAAGGCTGCCATAAAAAAATATGGAGAAAAGTTGTTCTCTCTTGCCACAGAGGGCAGGACAAGAGGCAATGGGCTCAAACCACAGCATAGCAGATTTAGATTAAATCTCAGGGAAAACTTCCTAACAGTAAGAACACTAGGACAATGGAACAGACACCTGGGGAGGTTGTGGAAGCTCTTTCGCTGGAGGCTTTCAACAAGAGGCTAGGCTATAAACCCAACAAATCCTGCATTTTGGCAGGGGGTTGACCTATATGACCCTTGTGGTCCCTTCTAACCCTTTGGCTCCATGATTCTAAGTGGCCCAGGGAATAGAAGTGCATATGAAGGAGCAGACCTGGCTGCTTCAGACGGGGTCCCTGGGCCAGAACCCAGAGCAGAGTATGGGCTGGGCCCTCTGGCCAGGCCCGAGGAAGAGGCTTACAGATCGCTGTAAGGACTATTGAGCCCAGCATGGGGCTGAAGAGTAGCAGAAGAAGCTTTTGTGTTGGGACATCTTTGGACCTTAAATTGAACTTCTGTTATTCCAGAATGGGAGGGAATTTAAAGTGACCTAGCCAGAGGGCTGTGTCACATGAAAAGGCAGACCAGTGCAGGGCTGGAGTGGCTGTTGGCAGCCGGTGCTAGATGAGAAGAGCTGCTATGCCATGCCCAACCAGGAGGGGATGTGCCAGAGGTGAGTCCATCATTTCCATATGGGCGTCTGGTGCAATCACAATCCTCAGCTGCCATCCACGCTGCAGCTGTCACCAAGATAAATTCCTAGATCCCTAGGCCAATAGGCAGACTTCAATGGGACATGGTGGGTCATGTCTTCAGCTCTAGGGAAGCCTTGGATGTTTTATGAAATGTATTCAAGTAAAAAACGAATCCTGCTGTTAGCCTGACATAAAACCGTTGTTCTCATCAGTTTCCAATATCAGCAAGATATTATTGCTAGGCCACTCTGTGGCAGCCTTCCCCACAGAAAACATTTATTCTCTGTGTGAAAAAGACAGGGAACTGAGATGTGAAGAAAGCCCCACGTTCATTGGCCAATTTACCAACCATTCCTGATCCCCTTCAGACCATTTCTCCCCTCAGTCACGGAAAAATAAAGGCCCATGTAGGAAGCTGTTAGGCCCTACACCTGCTCCCAGGAAACACGAGGCCCATGTATTTTATTCCTGATTGCAGAATAATTGTGAACAGGGAGCAGTGGAGAGAAATGCAAAGGACTGCCAGCTCCCTGTGAAACCAGCATAGTTCCCTCAGCAAGCCTAAGGGACACTATTTGCACTATGACTGCAGCAGTCTGGCTAAGCAATAAGAAATTGAGCTGTTGAGTAAGACAACAAAAGTAAAACTCTTCCATGCTGATGTTCCAGGTAACCCCGCTGCTATGCCTCAGCCTTTGTATGGCTAGTGATCTTGATTCATTTTAAAATAGAACCTGGGAGAGTGATAACATTGCTGAAAATAATGACATCTCAACAAGGCCGGGGATCTTGTGTCAAGTGTTTAATTACTTCCCAGTATCAAAGTGGGGAGATTTCCTCAAAATATGTAAGTATGAAATTAGAACACTAACCTGAAAACCTAGCTGGAATTCTCACAGCAAGAAGATAGGACTTCTTCCAGGAGGCTTTTCTTGAATGTTAATATTATGTTATGTAACAGGGAAGTGTGGCCCTGCTCATTTGGTAGCTATAGGCAAACTAGTTCGGGGGATGGATAATGGGGCATGAAGCTGCCTGCTCCAGAGAAGAAATGCTGAACCCACTAATAGCAAGACTTTTATTGACTTCAGCAAGGGTAGGATTTTACCCCAGGTCACCGGTTTGAGGCCCACCCATGCCTGCAGCAAAAAAAAGTCATTCCCATTTAGTGTGTGTCACGGAGTGTGGGGGAGTCCAGCCCTGCACCCCTCTTCCTGGAACCCACAGTGACTTTTAGCCAGCCAGTAAAACAGAAGGTTTATTGGACACAGGAACACAGGTTACAGCAGAGCTTGCAGGCACAGTCAGGACCCCTCAATAGAGTCCTTCTGGGCTTTCAGGGTGCTTGGATCCTAGCTAGGATACCCTGAATTCCGCCCCACAACCCAAACTCCAACTGAAAACTAATTCCCTCCTGCCGGCCCCTTCCTTTGTCCTCCTTCCCGGGCAAAGGTGTTGACCTTTCCCCTCCCTTACCTAGCTCAGGTTACAGGCTCCGGTATAGTCCATCCCCTAAAGTCCTCCCCTGCTCTCCCATTCCCCACACAGACAGTCCCTACTCCATCACAGTGTGTGTCCAGGAACCTCTGTGAAATTGGTTGGTAGGGCTCAGCTCAGCTCTGAGAAGACAAATTGGGCATGTTCTAGAAATTACAGGGTGAAATTCTCTGCCCTGTGTTATGCAGGAGGTCAGACTAGATGATCATAATGGTCCTGTCTGGTCTTAGAAGCTCTGAATCTTTGGCTACATCTACACTGCATGCTTCTTTTGGCAGAGCATAGAGTCCATATGGGGTAGCCCCCCAGCAAGGGAAGAAAGCAGTGTAGACAGGCAGGTACAGCTCAGGCGAGTAAAGACACACCTGAAGGGTGTGGGTATGTACCAGAGTACCTCGCCTACATGGCTCTTTCCTCACTCAAGCTGTGCCTCCCATCCGCACTGCTATTTTTAGCTGTGTAGTGTCCTGCTGCCGTGCCATTCCCTGCCACAGAGAATGGCTCTCATGGGGAAGGCAGTGGGAAAAAGCTCATCGTGGCAGAGCTTTTGACTGAGTAGACACGTGTAGCTACAACTGCAGTGTGGACACAGCTTGCTTTTCGCTGCAGCGTGTAGCTATGCATACCCTACCCATTGCCAAAAGTGGTGAGCAGTGTAGATGTAGCCACATGATGTCTGCGTCAAACAAACCACTCCCCAAACTGGCACTAGGTGAGATGCACAAAGGCTGATGACCTCCTGGAGACGGTTTCCCTCCGCAAGGCAATGCACAGTTGTGAGCACTGTGGGGGAGTTTACACGGGTATGGCCCATATTGCAACCTTTTCGTTGAGAGCCAGAGGTTTTCTCGCCTCATCCAGCACTTTGCACAAAGGTGGAAAGAGCAAAGGCAGGAGGAGAACATTGACTCCATTTGTGATTTACAGCACATCTGTCTTTACCAATCAGCTGCCTATGTGTATGTGATGTGGTATGCTCCCCACGCTGGCCCTGCCAGAGCTGAATTAGGCCAGGTGGGCCCAATTGGCTAATTAGCCTGCAAAGGGGAGGGGGGGAGCTTTAGGCTGGAGGCAGCTTATTAGAGAGAAGCTCACCTGTGAGAGGCAGGCAGGGTTCCTACAAAAGCCAGGAGGCTGGCAGCAGAGGTGACTGCTGGGAAAGGGTTGTCACTCCCTGGGAAGAGGGTTGGGAGCTGATAAACCCAGAGTAAGGAGGGGAACCAGGAGTGGCAGGGAGCAGTGAGGGCTGGGAGAGTAAAGCCCAGAACTACTGGGTAAAGGGCTGGAAGGGACCTCAGGAGGTCATCAAGTCTGGCCCCTTGTGAAGAAGCAGGGCCAAATATACCTCCAAATTGTTTAGCTTCTCTAAAGGAGGGTCACAGAGAGATTGCAAACAGGTGCCAGCACAGCAGTTGGATCCATGCAGTTTCCTTTGCATCAATGCTTCTTGTTCCTGAAGTATCCAGTTTCCCTGTGGGTTAGTGAAAACTCCCAGCTGGATTCCTGATTCGTGTGTGTAATAACAGCCACTAGTGTCAGTGCATATTGATCCATCATGTGACAGGTGGGAAAGCTATCGTAACCCTGAGCTACATCCTATTGCCACGTCACTGCCCCATCTCCACCCGCAGCCCTGTGTGTGCCACAGCTGTACTGTCACGGGATGCCACTTCCTCTGAGGCAACCAATACAGTTCAGGGTAAACCAACAACAGGTATTTTATTGCTGTGGATGCTTCTGAAGAGGTTCCAGGCAGGGCTGACAAGGGGGGGGCCTGAAAACATTTTTTCACCAGGACCCGAACCCAGTCTTGGTGGCCCTGATTCCAGGCACCAGGGTCTCCGGCACCTTCTCTGTTCTTCCCAAAAGCACCAAGGGGCAGATCCTTCCCTCTCCCACTGGAAATATAGGTACTTTTGCACATCTCCTCCCAGCTGCTGTGCCTCACCCTGCTCAGGGCGGGGTGTGATTCTGGAGGAGCCTCCCAGGTACCAGTATTGGTCTAGAAAGCATTGGCATTAGACATCTATGCAAGGGGATGGAAGATGGTTGGTGGTGGGGAGAGAACAAAAGGGTTAATAATCTCTGGGTGGGGGATGGTAAGTGTTTTGCCTCTGCAGATTTAGACTCCGGATTAACTGGTTCCAGTGAAAAGCAACATTAAATCTTTCAATTACTATCCAGCCACATTACAGGACTGGGCTGTTCTGACTCATCCTTCCCTGCTGCTCCTCTCTGCAGTTAGACAATCACAACAGGACCACTGCTGCAGCCGCCTGGCATGGTTGTGATCACAGTGATGTCACTCAGACAAGGGCAGTGGCGAAGCCCTGTGTGCAGATCCAGGTCAGTTGACTATTATTTGAGCAAGGAATTAGGATGAGATTGTGCAACATGCCAGCCCAGTTAAATCCTTCATAATTCTTACATTTTCACAAAGGCGGCATTGCCTAACCTGCATTCCAGCTGCTAGCCAAGTGTCATGAGTTGGAGTCACTCCAGCATTCCAGCTGGAAGCACTACTTTCCATTTGTTCATACAAATGGTGCTTCAGAATACATTTACGTCCACACGATACCCAGCAAAGAAAAGAGTCAAAATATGTCTGTGCTGCACCTCTGGCAAAGGGAAAGCAGCACCAAATAACCCTTCTGTAACCACACCCAAGAGGTGAGCACAGCCTGTGCGCGCGGGGTCAGGGGAGCACGCTGGGTAACGGCATGCAGCAATAGCACTGTTAGGTTTGGCATGGGTAAAATACAGGAAATCTTGGTTCAGTTCCTAGCTCTGGCAATGACTTTGTGTGTGACTTTGGGCCAGTCAATGGAGTTCCATCATGGCTGACTTCAGAATCACTTCTGTGGGGGCTTCAAATTCCTGTGCTTGCCTATAGGAAGGCCACATTGTTGCATGGTAGAGCACCATTCTATCTATCTGAGGTACTTCTATAGCCCTCATCACCATCGCCTCGGAGCACCATGCCCTCTTCAATTTAGTTACCCTCATAACACCCCTGTGAGGCACAGCTTTATCCCCATTTTACAGATGAGGTAGTGAGCCACAGAGTTTGCCTAGGGTCCCAGAGACTTAGGCTAGGGTCCTTGGCTCTGGGCCATCCTTCCACTGAGACTAGTGTATAACAACATCTTTGATGGAACCTTAGTTCCAGGGCCAATGTTAGGCGTGGGCGGGCTGGGCATCAGCAGCCCAGGGCAGCCTGCTCAAGCGGGTGCCGTGCACACAGTTTGGTACCTAAGTCCCTTGTGACCACCAAAAGCTACCTGGGCTGATGGAGGAGGCAGGCAGGTGACCAGCAGCATCTGGAGAGGGTGGAGGGACCTGAGCTACAGGGGGACAGTTGGATGACCAGCCAAATGATTCCTTCGGAGCAGGGATGATCCTTCTCCCGCATGCTCTACTGCCATTCCTGTTCCTTGCCTCCTCCATTCCTCCTCAGAGCTGCCCCTGGCTACGCTGCTCTGGACTGGGATCTTCATGTCTGCTGTGCAGAGTGAGGGGAAGGCTGATGTCGGGGTGTCCTCCCCAGCCCGTGTATCCGATCTCCACAGAGCTGGGGTGGTGGCACAGGGGAAACCTGTCTGTGCTGCTGACTCTTTGGGTCTGGAGTGGGAGCTGCCCTTGTCTGAACAAGCCTTCAGGCTCCTGATCCTGAATGCTTTCTTAAAGAGACAGTGTGCTCATACACTCACCTCAGGCACCACACACACAATCCCTCTCTCACACACCCCTACTCTCTCTCTCACACTCCCGCAACACACACTCCATCTCTCTCTCTCACACCCACACCCACACTTGTGGTGGGGTTATTGTTGTTACTTCTTGGTATTTCCTTGCAAAATGTGCAGTGCACATATATTATCTGTAATTTTATTCTTTCAAAGCTCATTAAAGATTACAGTGCTGCTATTTTAGTTTTTTGACTGGTCTGTGCATTTCATAATTTTATTTTTCTCTTATGCTTAAATTTAATTATTTGAGTAGTGAGTTCTAAAATGCCTAACCTGTCCTGGCTGGAGTAATTATCATTATTATTTTGATTACCATATTGTGCTTTGTCATTCATTATTTAAAATGGTACAATCAACTAATAGTATCCTTCTAGAATGTAAATTTGGCTTGTAGAAACCTTAGCAGTGCCAGTTTAAAAAAAATTAGCTAAACACATAACTTTAGACACTGGGCAGATGAAGGTTGCTTATTTTCAAATTGTATTTTTAGTTAGATTTGTAAAATAACTTAAAATTTGGACAAAAATAAATGTGGTTCCAATTCTGATACTAATAGTAATAATGGAGTCAAATGTTAGTGAGTCACATACATGATTGCGATTGGTAAACATAAATGCCAAAATAATTAAAATTGCTGCTTCTTAATAAAAGAGGAAAAAACCCTTAATTGCATATGTTAAAATTAAGTAAATACATTTTAGTGGAGTGAAAAAACAATTGACTAAAATAGAATAGATAATGGCAGTTACAGAGTGTGTCTGTTAGAGAAAGTAAGCAGATTTTATTTTTATTTATCTCTACTAAAGATAACGTGCGATCTCCTGATTGTTCTAAACTTACATATAAAGTATGGCTTTAATTGGTGTTTGTGTAGATATATATTTTCCCTCTCTTTCTACAGAAATTTGATACAGTGCTTCTGTCGGCTAATGTCTAAGTTATTTGAAAAAAAAAAATGAACCGTAGTTTTCAGGTGCCTAAGTAGCCCCTGGAATCATGGCTAATGTTGCACCACCCCTCCACCCAGTCTGAAATGGTGCCCTGGTGAGCCAGGAGTGGCCAGAGGGCTGTGGGAGGACCATGGGCTCTGACAAGACGCAGCCCTCATGTGACAGCGCAAAGCCTGCCTTAAGCCGCAAGCCAAGCACCAGACACCACAAGCCACAACAGCAGTGCAGAAGTAAGGGTGGCAATACACTATCTGCCATGCCGCGCTTTCTTCTGTGCTGCTGCTGGCAGTGGCGTTGCCTTCAGAGCTAGGCGCCCAGTATCAGGCTGGCCTGCCAGTGTTTAATTTATGCTGGGGCTGAGCCCCGGCCCCTCTTTCAATACAAATTAAGCACTGGAGGGAGGTAGTGGGCCTGGAGGTGATGGGGGGGGCTGTGGGGTCCAGAGGCAATGGGGGGTGCTCACAGGGTCCAGGGGTGCCAAAATACAAGTTCGCCCAGGGGACCGTTTTCCCTCAGGCTGGCCCTGCTCAGTTCACAGAACAATGTACAGCTTTCAGTCTTCCAGGGCAGAGTACAACACACAATATGAAATGAGAGAAAACAAGTGCAGAAAATTAGAGCTTTCAGTCATCAGGCTAATAACAGAGACAGAAATTAAAAGGCAGAGGCAGATAGAGATCATTAATTGAGTTTGTTTTATGAAGAGGTAATTAAAGATATTGTAGAACTAGGGTAAATGTCATGGAGAATTTAACAACTCTCATCACTGAATTCCTCCATGTTATTAACCCTTCTAATGCCTGGGGAATTGGGCTGTTGGGCTTCTCCCTCCCTGAACCTAAATGGGTGGGAGACTTGCCATGACTAGTCTGTAGTGGTACAGCTAAGGGCCAAGTCACCGAATTATATCTACACTAAGTCTCTTCTGTTGCTTTCTTCCTTTCCCTTACTGCTTCCTCCACACACTCCTGGTACCTGCATGTATCCCATCATCTTCCTTGGCTAAGGCTATCACATTCCTTCTGCTCAATTCAGTCTCCCACAGGCAGATGTTTTTCTGTGCCGTGTTCTCTTTCTTGGGTCAGTATCTTTCCTGGGTTGGACTGCTGGTTCCCCCTTGGCCTTTAAAATCAGCCACAGGGAAGAGCTCATGGACGGACACATCATGAACTGCTTCCTGCTGAATCTGACCAGGTTGCTCCTTTCCTGTCTCCTTACTGTCCTCTCACCTTGTGTGCCAAAGTGTAGCTTTCCTCCAGGCTGTCTTCCCCAGGACTCCTTAGGAAATCATAATGTACTGCCACAGCATCTCTACCAGCTCTTGCTGTTTGCAGCGATCCTGGAGATTTAAAATTGCACCTGCCTTCCAGGATAAATTCCCCTCAATAGCACTGACTTCCTGCAAAAAATCCTCCCTACCTACAGGACATGTGGGAATGTAAAGATCTCAATTTGCTTCTCAGGTCTCCTCCTTTATTGATAAGAAGGATCATGGGAGTTAGAGAGAGCAAAGACCTATTAAGACCTCTTCTTATCTGTCCCAATGCTGGTGCAAAATTGTCCTCTACAATACTTGTTCCAATAAAGTTTTAAATAATTTAAGAGACTGAGTTGCCACTATCCCCTTAGTGGCCTAGGGACAGAAAGTTTAGCCTGAATACTCTTCCATTTAACTTTACTTCATTGCTCCTGGCTATACCTCCTTGGACCTTCCTGAGCCATTCTCCTCCCTCTGGTGTTTTCCCCCTTGAAATGCCCATCTTTTGTGCCCTTTCGCATTAGGTACCTGCAACCAATCCTCCCTGAAGTCCCAGAAGAGAGCATGGAGTTGGGTGAGCTCTGATGGTGCGTCTGTGACGTGACGGAGGGATACTTTGTCTTTGTTACATTTCTGTTATTGTTATTAAGATGACAGAATGGAAGTAAAAACAGCGTTGACAAGTAATATTGAAAATGTTATGCAAGAAGGATCAAAGCAAAGAACTTAATCTGAAAAATTCCAGGGCCTCCAGCCGACAAGATCACATGATCTGCAGTTTACGAAGATAGCAGTTCTGCCTAGAGTGTGTGTTTTCTGTTCCGTCTGAAGCCAGAGGTGTCGTCACCAGTTTCTGCCAGTGGGAAATGTTTCTGAGTACCCTTTTCTGCTTCGTTTCCCCCCGGCTCACTCTCAGAAGTCACCAGCCTCCACTGTTTCCATCGCAATGATGAATAACAGAAACCACCTAACTGCTACCGGACAGACCAGATCTGATGGGAAAACAAGCGCATTTCGCTTTCACAGTAGAGAGAACAGTTCGCCCCGGTGAAGACCTGACTACCCATGCCTTTCACCTTGGGTAGCTTCTCACACCTGGGAGATTGGGTGTCAGACCTAACATTCTGCTTTGGGAGCATTTTACACAGGTTTAAGTGACAGCATGTGGCACAGGGCCCAAGGGAATCAGTCCTAGGAGATCTACACAACCAGGCACATTAGAATACAGTCTCTGGGCCTGGGCCAGCCCCAGCCCCAGCCCCAGGTAACTGGAGCTTGGCTAGGCACAGCTGAATGTGATTGCCTCAGAAGTCACTGATAACCCCCAAACTCCATGCTGCTGCCAAGCTTAGTAGAAGCTACTCCTAAGAGTGCCAGCTGTAGCAGGTGGGTGGTTACTCACTGCTGTGGTGCCTCCTGCAGGGCGTCTGGGAATTAGCTCTTTCCAGCCTCAGAGCGCCTCCTGCTGGCTGGTTTCTCCCTACCGGTACCTGCTTCCTTGTCTCCACCACCTCTGGTCCCATGTCCCTCCTAATCCCAGTACCCCTTACCTTGGGGTACTGCCCCACAGCAGTGCCCCCACACTCTGGATCTCCCCTCCCAGGGGAATCCCCTCCCCTTATGCTCACCTTGCCTCAGTGGCTACTGCCAGTCATCATTTAGCCCCCTTTCTCTGGGGCAAACTGCAGTCTGTAATGGCCACTCATCATTGGCAAGGGGTAGTCAGGTCTTCACCGGTGTCTTTCTAGCCCAGCTGTCTCCCTGCAGCTCCAGTACCTGTCTAGGCCTTCCTATCGGACCTCAGCCTGGGAGGTCACCAGGCCTGAGCTCTCCAGCTCTGCCTGCACCTTCCCCAGCACTGCTCTGTCGAAGGTGCCCTGTCTCTCCCAGGGAGGTAGGTCCTTCCCACCCCAAGGCTGGAGTAAGACTAGCACTGCTCCTTACTCTCAGCCCTCTTATCAGTGACAGCTCCCCAGCCAGCCTCCCTCAGCTGCTTTCACTCCTTTCATCCCAGGAGGGGGGTAACCACCCCACTACACAGCATTCCAGAAACTGCTCCAGGGGCACCAAACCCAGTAAACTCCATCGTGGGCACACGGTCCCTGGCCTGGGATCACAAATCCTTCAGGGGGTGCTCTGCAAAGTGGAGATGAATGTTAAACGGGGTGTTGGACTAATCTTTTATGAAGGGCATCCTAGGCTCGTGGGTAGCAGAGAGAAGCACAGACTAGCCACTGATCAGAAGTTTTGTGTTCATCTGGACCACCTCAGAAGAGAGCCTTCTCCCCGCTTCACCTGAAGGACAGCTCCATGAACAGCAGAGCAACCCCAATCAAGTGCTGCTGTTCACCCAGGGGCAGGCAGGTCGGGTGGGTGCCCTTCTAGTTCAGAGGTGATATTGCTACCCACAATCATGGACTGACTCAAACCTCATCCAGCCAGTTTCTGCCCCTGGATGTGTGTATATCCAGTCATGTCACTGGAAGCTGCTCACTGACACCATGGACAGAATCTGGCCTTTAATCTCTCTCTTCCTTTCAATATAAAAAAGGACTTGTAACAGGCTCTTTGTCCTGGGCTGGCAGCTCCAAAATGCATTGGCTTTGCTTCCATTTTCTGTTTGATCCCCACCTCCACCCCCGAATGCTGTTTGTGTTATGTGGGCCCAGTGCTTCAAAATGCCCCGTGCCCCTTTAACAGCTAATTATAAAGCACTGAGTGCATGGAAAACACTTACTCCAATGGGCGAGGATGCAAAATAAGCAGTTTGCACTCTGATTTTTGAAGAGGAGAGATCAGAGGAATAACCATTCTTCTGGGTGAAATATCACGCTGGGCAGAAGGGTAATTTAGAGTCCGATTTTAGATCGGACGTTTTATCACTGTATCCTCAATTCTTCTTGACTTTCAACTGTGATTTCATAAATCAGCATAATACCTGGCACAGTAATTGCGTTAGGTTTTATTCCAAGTGGGGTTAGTTTATTATACTGCAAGCACATTAGAGAGGAGATTTTTGTTACTCTACCATTATTAGTTGTGGGTAAAGCAGCTCAAAGAATGAAAAAAATGTTGGGTAAATATTTTTGCAGATATAACTGTCTTGCTCCATTCTCTATTATCTGCAGTGTCAGGAGATTTGTTGCTTATGTGTATTCAAACTATCCATCATACTTATCTGGCCTCTGCCACCATAATATCTGATTACCTCCCAAGCAGTAACATATTTAGCCTCACAGCCCTCCTCCCACCCCTGCAAGGCAGGGCTATTATTCCCATTGTACATATGGGGCACTGAGGCTCAAACAGGCTAAGTGACTTGCCCAAGATCACACAGTCTGTGGCAGAGCAGAGGATTGACTGCCAGTCCAAGTTATGGCCATTGTCCTAACCAATGGGTCACCCTTCTAGCCAGCTAGCCAAAGCCTCTTTGAGAGAGCCGTTAGGAATCCCCAAAGTTTTTATAATTTCATATTGGAATCATTAAGAAAGGGATAGATAATAAGACAGAAAATATCATATTGCCTCTCTATAAATCCATAGTACGCCCACATCTTGAATACTGCATGCAGATATGGTAGCCCCATCTCTAAAAAGGTATATTGGAATTGGAAAAGGTTTACAAAGGGCAACACAAATGATTACGGATATGCAATGGTTGCTTTATGAGAGAGATTAATAAGACTGGGACTTTTCAGCTTGGAAAAGAGATGACTAAGGTGGGATATGATTGAGGTCTATAAAATCATGACTGGTTTGGAGAAAGTAAATAAGAAGGTATTATTTACTCCTCCTCATAACACTAGGGGGTCACCTAATGAAATTAGTAGGCAGCAGGTTTAAAACAAACAAAAAGGAAGTATTTTTTCACACAATGCATAGTTAACCCAGGGAACTCCTTGACAGAGGATGTTGTGAAGGCCAGCATAAGAGGGTTCAAAAAAGAACTAGATAAATTCATGGAGGATAGGTCCATCAATGGCTATTACCCAGGATGGGCAGGATGGTATCCCTAGCCTCTGTTTGCCAGAAGCTGGGTATGGGTGACAGGGGATGGATCACTTGATGATTACCTGTTCTGTTCATTCCCTCTGGGGCACCTGGCATTGGCCACTGTCAGAAGACAGGATACTGGGCTAGATGGACCTTTGGTCTGACCCAGTATGACCATTTTTATGTTCTTATGAAGTGCATTTAGTTAATATGCATTATTCTCCTGTTTGAAAAGTTTCAGGCAACCAATAAGACAACAGGAACAATATCATGTGACATAGCTGGCTAATCAAAAAGCATAGATAACTATTAGCAACTAATCAAAGTGAACAATTTGGGAGCATCCCATAGGATGACCTTTATTTGCATAAACTATTCAGCGAATGCAGGACATCGCCTTAGTAATCTCAACAAACAGCCATAAGTGCCCTCTAAGGGTAACTGAGCCTCACTGCAGCCTTTCTAAAGGAGGCAGGCAAGCCAAGGGATTGGTCACCAGTCAAGAGAAGTTGGATTCTCTTCTTGACTCCGCCAGTGGCTCATTGGGTAAGTTTCTTAACCCTTCTGCAGCTTGTTTTCCCCTTCTGTAAAATAGGGATGATGCTACTTTCCCCCTATCAGTGAGTTCTCTGGGTGGAAAGTGCTGTATGGAATCTAGATGATGCTCAGCATTATTAAAATAATCATCCTTGCTCTGTCCCTGAATGGAAGCAGCTCTGGAGATCCCCCACAAGAAAGAATGTCCAGCATCCTCTAATTCATAGCCCACAGTTGAGATGCCAAAACACCAGTCCTTCCTTCTGCTGCAGCATTGCCTCAGACTAGGGATTTGAAAGGTTCATTCTGCACCTTGGCTCTCACTTTCACTGCAGTAATGGTAGTTTCCATGGCATCCATTTGCGTTTCTGTTTCAGCTACTCATCCCTCAAGTGAAACAAGCTTGTCAAAAATACCCTTAAATGTTCCCTCTGAGCAAAGTGAACACTGACTAGCCTCTGTCTTTTCCATCAGCCTCCTCAGCAGTCCACACAGAAGTACCACATCCTAGGAAGAGAGGCCACTCAGTCAAGGGCTGCAGGGGCAACTTGCCAGGAACCTAGCTCATAAAGCAACTGAACACTTTTCAGCTCCTCTCCTCTTTAATAATAGGGAGGTGTGGTCTGTGGCGACTACAGGTCCCAGCATGCAATGCTATGCTTAGGGATAAGCCATCCAGCAACTGGCTCCCTCTCTGCAGAATACAGTGTAATAACAACAAGGGAAATAGTTCAGTAGGAAATACTTTCAGGTTTTACATTCTTTTTAAATCACATTAGTTTCAGGGTAACACTGACCCTTTCTCCAGGCTACTGTATCTGATGTGCCCTTCCTGACACCCATCAGCTGGATCTTAGGAGAAGTTCATCTGTTTTGTTGGCCCTTTTGATGAATTTGTTGGTGAAGGACCTGGACCACTTTTCCACTCAAAAATGAAACAATGCTGCTCATACGCATTTAGCAAAGGGGTCCCTCTTTGATTAGCAGTTACTTTCCACGCCCCCCAACATGCTGAAACAGTTTGCACCTTCTGTTCTCAGAGTGACGGAATGTTTGGAAGCTACAAGGAAAAGCAGTTTTTCCTTTTAATGGGACGTTCTACTATATACATCACATTTAAAATACATCAAGAGGCTCATCACAATTTTTCAAATGAAATATGCTTTAACTGAAAGTAGAGCTGTGGAAATAATGGATTTTGTGGTTTGTTGGTAAATCTGAAAAAATGTGGAAAAAATACGTTTGGATTGAACTAATTTTTTTTTCAAAAATGTTAGACACACAAAAAGTAAAATATAAATTAGCTTTGAATATTTTGAACATTTTTTAAAAAATAAAATTAAAGGAAATTTGAAGCAAAAAGTCAAAAAGCTTTGTTTTAAAAATGTTGAAATGAAACATTTGTGGGGTGGCTTTTTTAGAATCCTCCTTTTAAAGCAAAACAATTAATTGAAATTGACATAAATTTGCAAAATGTTTGTCACCAAATCTGCAAGTTTTTTGCTAGGGGAAAAAAAAAGTTGGTTAAAATTTTTTTTATCAGCTCTAATTGGAAAATGGCTTTTTTTAAAAAAAACACGTCATGGAAAAAAACTTCAGTTTTTTAAAATGTTCTGATTTTTCAACAAAACCTGAAAACAAAAACATTTTGGGTTTATTTTTACAGTTTTGCTTTTCCTTTCCTTTCACCTCTTTTTCCAAAGGCAACAAGGAAAAAGGGAGAGGGATGGCAGGAATAATTTTTTTTTTCAAATAAACATTTTTGAAAAACATTTTTGCAAGAAAAAAAAGACAAATAAACAAAAACTCATTGTGCTTCCAAGTCTGGAGCATGAAAATGTTTTAGAAATTCTTAATGAAAAAATGGTTACCATTTTTCAACTAGCTCTAGTGCAAACAAATATATCAGTCTTGTAAAGCCCCAACCGTGCTCTAGGGCGGAGGTCTTACAGCTCCCATTGACAGTTGTTTCAGCAGAACTTAGCTTTTATCATTAGCCAAAAAACAAAGCCATCCTCTACCCCAAACTGCTCCCGATTCATTTTGGAGCAGGGGACTGGACTGAAAATTCCTGCCTGTCAAATTACTTAATAACAGGTCTGTTGTGTTGTAGCTCTGCTGAGCACCCAGGCAACAACTCTGCAAACAGAAATCCAGCGAAGGATTTCTAATAAATGAACACGCCCCACAGGCAGGCCATCGGATGGGGTCAGTGTCCTGTCACTGCCCCTTGGGATGCCAGCACAACCACTTGGCTTCTCTGTCCTGCTCTCTGTCTCCCAACACTCGCAGCTGGTCCAGGCGTTGCCGCTGAGCAGCTGCAGGGATAGTGCTCCAGGCCTGTCCCAGCACGCAGTCTTGACTTTAAGGGCAGCCAGCTCTGCCCTCTCTCCCCTCCACCCCTGTTTTATGCCACTTACTGCAGTTAGTTCCATTGCTATAATACAATTCCTCAGAATGTAATCACATTAAATCTTTATTATGAATGAAGCCTCTTGCACTGAGAGTTGATGGGAGAAAGGAAAACTTTACTGCTTTTCAATGTGTAATTATTGTACATTTCATTGCTTTCCAGATGAATTTTTGTCATGGGAAATAGTTATTGCTGTAAAATGACAGTTAGTTTTGATGGGGTAAAGAGTATAGGTCACACTCTTCTACAAAGCTGACAGAGTACTCCCCCATACTTACCGTGTAATCAGCATTACTCATGCTGGCTTCATCGGAAGGGAATGGAGCAGGACAATGCAGCCCTTTAGATACAAAGCGGAGACTCCACTCACTGGGTAATGACACAGACGGGCTAATAAACAGCCTGAAGTTGGGAGCATGCAACAGAATTAGCCCAGAGTACTTGCATGCAGTCAGCCCACCTGTTAGAGACACCTTCAGTCTGGTTACTTAGCTGGAACCACCAAACATGGTGTCACAAAGAAAAGAGCACAAATGAAAATGTTCCAAACACCTTTAAATAAAATACTTGCCCATGTGGATAAGAGAAATGACAGGGGGAGGAGGGACAGGCATCAGTAGCATAGTGGAGATTTTTTTTCTTGCTGTCTATTTTCACCTTTGTACTTGAGTGTTTCTGTATTGCTCTTCTCATGCTCTGGCCATGGTGCTGAATGGTTAAGGGACATGGCGGGGTGACCCAAGGCCATCATGGTCAGAGAAGGCTGTAACCATTTCTGGGAGAGGAATAGCTGCTTCTAAAGACTGCTTCTAGCCTAGTCTTATGGCTTCAGAAAATAGTTTTTTTTCTGCATCCTTGGGAGTCAAATCACCAAAAGTGGCTTCTGAAATTGAATTCTGGTCTGATTGCTCAACTCTGTGTGGGTGTGATTTTGCATGCCCCCATGTTTATACATATAGCCGTGTGTGCACATTCTCTTGAAAACAATATTGGACATGAAAAATTTTGTGCAGATAGACAGGCAATTGCAGGTGAAAGGTTGAGATCTTTCTGAAAATTTGGCCTTCAGAGCCCTTCAGTAATTGGACTCAGATTACTGCAGACACCTTCTTGTCTTAGAAGCTTCACAGTAGTCTAACGCCCCCTGAAATTGGACCTGTCATGGTCAGATACTATGTGCCCCCAGAAATGTGCTTATATAATGCAGTAAACCTGAAAAGTTTAGCTTGGAAGCATAAATGAACACTGCAGATTCCAAGCTCAGCAAAACTTCCAGAAAACACACGTCCTAAATATGGGTGGATCTGCTAGGTTGAGGCATTATGCAATGAACACTTCAAGGCTTAGATTGGCAATTATCTATTCCCCAATGTGGAAATCACACTGGCTTGTAATGCCTCCCAGAGGGCCACAGGGGGCAGTCTCCTGCCCCGTAGCAGACTATGTTGATGCTGTGGATTAGCTTTTCTCTGTAGATCTGTAATGGGGATTGAGGGGGTGGGAGAATTGTTCATGGTGCCAGAAGGATCTCAGTAAAATTGAGAACTCAGTAAAAAGACCCAAGGTGCAGGGAAGAGTCTCAGAAGTGGCTCAGAGAACAAGGAGATCCAGATTTCATAATAAAAGCCCTGTTCCTTAGTTCTCAGTCACAGGGGCTGAGTGTGAGCTAGACTGTGGGTTTCAGAGGTGCTAAGGGAAGTAGGCCCATTGATTGTATCAGTCCCATTGATCTGGGCACCTCATTCTTTTAGGCACCTGTGAAAGAGTGTACTGGGCCCTGGAGCCCTTGCTGGAAGCCTCATGGTTCTAGCACACCCCACCACAGAAAGAGCAATGGAGGTGACTGTTCAGGCTGCACAGAGAGGCTGTGGGGGGAAACAGCCAGTCAGGGAGAGGCTACAGGGTTCGGCAAATCAGAGTGGTGCAGGCCCAGTTAAAAGGGCTTGAGGAAGGGTTGCTGCCTGGAGCTAGAGGGCCAAGGAAGGTGCTCCTGGCTGCCTGAAGAAGCTGCAGCATCAGGAACAGACTAGTTGCTGGCAGGGGCTGGAGAAGCAGGAAGGAGCTCCTGGCTGGCTGCTGGGACTTAAGCTGGAAGAACCGTGAGCGAAGGGTGAAGGTGAAGGGGTCATGTGGGAAGTAGCCCAGGGAACAGTAGCAGTCAAAGCAGATTTAGAGGGATGCAATGGGTGGCTGCTATTTATAGGGTCTCTGGGTTGGGGCCTGGAGTAGTGGGTGGGCCCGGAACCCCACACTGGCCACAGGCAGGGCTGCCTAAAGTGGGGGGCGAGTGGGGCAATTTGCCCCAGGCCCCGCAGGGGCCCCACGAGCCCTGGCCCGGCAGCGATCTGGATCTTTGGCTGGCATTTCGGCAGCGGGGGGCCCTTCAGTGCTGCCAAAGATGTGGAGCGACTGAAGGGCCCCCCACCGCTGAAATGCCGCTGAAGACCCAGACCGCCACCGAGAGAGTACAAGCACCACAGCTCCCCCACTTTGCCCCAGGCCCCCTGAATCCTCTGAGTGGTCCTGGCCACAGGCAAAGTGGCCTAACCCCAAATAGGGAAATTTAACAGGCCCAGAGAAAGGGGCTGAAGATACCGAAGAGGGTGAGCATTTGTGGACTCTGATACACCCCCAGAAGGAGACAATGAGGGACTCAGCTAGAGAGCTGGGATCAGAGACTGACTGCCAAAAGAGAAAAGACTTCAGGGAGGAAGCCCTGGAGGCATGGCCCCATACCTGGGTTAAGAGACAATTGAAAGCTAGCCAAGGACGAGGCTGTAGACATTAGTAACTGAGAGTCCGGCAGTGGACCCTATTGGACTAATTGAGGCCTGAGCCCAGGGATGTGGCTGCAGACAAAGACATCGAGAAAGGCCCTGCTGGACATGTATCCCGGAAGAATTGTGTGTGACTGTGCAGAGCTGAGTCACAGAGCAGCCACCTGAGAAGACCAGAATAACCAACAGCGCAAGCAGCACAAGCTGAGGGAGGCACATGCACACCTGGCCAGGGGGCGCTCATGAGAGGTGAGCAGCACATGAGCCCCCATTTGTAAATCCTAGCCCTAGAGTCAGAACAGCTACATTCTGTTCCTGTCTCTGCTACTGCCTTAGTATGACCGTGGGTGAATCATTTACCCTCTCTGGGTAAAAGTTTCAAAAGCATCTAAGTGACTTAGGAGCCTAAGTCCTGGTGACTTTCAGGCTTCTAAGTCACGTAGATCTTGTCTACACTTGCCGAAGCATCTAGGGTATGTACAGCTACACACTGCAGTGAAAGGCACGTAGTGTCCACACTCACATGCGGCAGTGAAAGGCTCGGGTGGGGACAGGCAGTGGGGAGAGGCTCCAGCAGTGAGGAGCTGCCACCTTTTCCCCCTACCAGAGTTTTTCACTTGAGCAGGAAAGGACGGAAGCAGTGGGACACTATGCTGCTAAAAATGGCAGTGTAGATGGGGAAGACCTGACTTGGGCATGCAGAGAGCCATGTAGGGTACATACCCTGGGGTTCAGGTGTATAAGGCACACTACTCTACCCACCTAACCAGTCTCTACACTGCTATTTATACCTCTGGTAGCTCGTGTACGGAGTCTACGCTCCAGACACTGCTGTCAGTGTAGACCTGCCCGTAAACACTTTTGAGAATTTTACCCATAGTGTCGCAGTTTCCCATCAGTGAAACGAGGATCACAAACCCTATTTCTCTAACTCAGGAGGGTGAGTGGTTCCCTTTTCCAGAAGCATTTCAAGGTCTTTTGATGAAAAGCCATATGAGCAAAGGCTGAAGGAACTAGGTCTGTTTAGTTTGGAAAAGAGGGGATTAAGCGGGAAGATGATAGTGGTCTTCAAATACTACCTAGAGAAAAGTTGTTCTCTCTTTGCTATGCTGTAGTTTGAACATTGTGGCAAAGGCAATGAGTTCAAACTACAGCATAGCAGATTTAGATCAAAATCTTAGGGAAAATTTCCTACCTGTAAGAGCAGTAGGACAAGGGAACAGATGGCCTAGGGAGGTTGTGGAAGCTCCTTCACTGGAGGGTCTCAAAAGAGGCTGGAGAGCATCTGTCTTAGAATCATAGAATTTCAGGGTTGGAAGGGATCTCAGGAGGTCATCTAGTCCAACCCCCTGCTCAAAGCAGGACCAATCCCTAACTAAATCCCTAAATGGCCCCCTCAAGGATTGAACTCTCAACACAACAAATCCTGCATTTTGGCAGAGGGTTAGACTAGATGGCCTTGCGGTCCTTTCTAACACTGTGGTTTTACTATAAGCTCTTCAGGGTGGACACTGCCTCTTGCTATGTCTTTGTTCAGTTCCCAGCACAATGGGGCTCCAAGCTGTCTGAGACCTTTGGGATTTACTTTAATAAATCATTATTATTATAAATAGCAATAAAATAAAATAGTTAATAGAAGTGCTGTAGGTGTGTAATTTATATAAATTATATATGTATATAATTTAACTAAAGTGTACAAAGTGAGAGTAATTAATCATCAGAAGAACTTACCAAGGGTCCTGGTGGGTTCTCCATCAGTGACAATTTTTAAATCAAGATGGGATGTTTTTCTAAAAGATCTGCTCTAGAAATGATTTTGAGGCAGTTCTCTGGCCTGTGTTATACTGGAGGTCAGAGTAGATATTTACTATGGTCCCTTCTGGCCTTGGAGTCTATGAATTATATACAGCTAAAGAGTCAGAATCTGCCCTCTTTATTCCCTCTGAGTATCTTAGGCCCAGATACTTAAAAGTATGTAGGTGCCTAATTCCCATTGGTTTCAGCGGGAGTTAAAGACCTAAATACCTTTGAGGATTTGGACCTTAGTGCTCGAGAACCCTCTGTGAAATGAATGGGAGCAACCAAGGAGTATGTTACAAGTCAGCAGGAGTGAAGGTGGCAGAGTTTGTTCCAAAATGGTTTGGCCGGCGAGTATAACTAAGAGCAATCCTCATCTCCAGGTGGTTCTTTATTGTGCCACTCAAAGCTCATTCTCTGTCTGAGGGAAATGACTTCATTCAAGCAACTCATGATTTTTTTATTTGGGGGGAAAGTAGGTGATTGGTGCATGAGCAGAAGGCACAGAGTGATCTAGAAGTATCTGCCATCAAGGGTTTTTATTGGGTTTTTCCCTCCATTCAGCACAATGTGTAACAACACTTTCCCGCACAACCTACACACACAGCCCTACTGCCATTGCAGCTGCACAGCGCAGCGAGGGCTGGAACAGGATGCTTGTTGGGACAATTTTCATAAAATGTCATCTTCTCTAAGCAATTTAATGTAATGGCTGTGGGATAATAAGGCTTCCTGTTATGTTCTTTCTGTCAGGGCCCCAGCAGATCATGATAAAAATGCACGGGATGCCAGTTTCTAAATGGATCCAGGAAAACAAGTCCCATCCCCCACTCTAGTACAGGAACCAGAAAACAAGAAGAACATTTGGCTCTTCTTGGAAATTCACGGCTCAGGATTCTTGTCCCTTTAGCTAGTGAAATCACTTTAGAGCTGAGAGATACTCAGTAGGGGAGCAATGGAGGGCAATCAATGCAGAGCACTATGCCTGTGTCTGTGATTCATGCTCAGGTCTAGGCTGGGGAACACGTGCACTTGCTGACTACTTGAGATAGACTCATAGACTTTAAGGTCAGAAGGGACCATTATGATCATCTAGTCTGACCTCCTGCACAATGCAGGCCACACAATCTCACCCATCCACTTCTCTAACAAACCCCTAACCTATGTCTGAGTTACTGAAGTCCTCAAATTGTGGTTTGAAGATCTCAAGCTGAGGATGAGTAAACAACCTACAGCAAATCAATGCCTTTTGTTTTCTCCTGGTGGAATTTCTGGAAACAAATTGCAATTTCCTCTGCATGTGTTCATGTTCACCCAGAGCCAGGTTGTCACCAAAAGCAGCATTTTAATCTTTTTTTTTTTTTTTTAGCAGTGTGCTCATGCACAGAGAAGACAGATTGCGTAACTGAGAGCCAATCATGCTCTCTGGTGGGAAATTAAAAGACCAAACAAAAAATAAAAAAGAAACCACACCCCTGAAAAAGCCCCCAATTGGCAATTACACAAAGAAGACAAAATCTGCTTACTGTGAGCAGGTGGCCTCACTTGATCCTTCCTGCAGTGGGTTAGAGGGGTAAGGCCTGGGAGTAGTCTGGGATCTCATTCATTCGCTGGCCAAACTAGCTTTTTTTAATTTCTTCCTACTCTAGGGAGTGCTGATGCTCAATAGTCTAAAGTTACCTGTCTCAGATAGTTTGATTTGTCATGTGATATCATTTCAGTTTCCTGATTGGATGATCATAACTCTTAAAAGATGGAGAAGAGCTGAGAGAAGCCACTGGGGTTTGGAATTCCTCAGAGAGTGGGAATGGCCTGGGGAGAGGGAGCACAGACCCAGGGTTAAGGTGTTGTAGAACATATTAACCCTTTTCTTTTATTGACCACACAAGCCTGATCCAAAGCATTGTTTCTGGTGACGTTAGAATACTGTAACGTCTATTGGCTTGGGTCAAGGTTTATACTGAATTTTCTCTCAGTGCATTTATACCAAATATTTCTGTAAGTGCATACCAGGCTATTTGCAAAGGGTGAGATCAGATCCTTGTCTGGTTTCCTTACTCACCTCTGTGCCAGGACTCTGGTAAGGGGTTTGGGCAGCCCTGTGCCTTGCTGGGTTAGTCAGTCTCAGAAAACTATGATAGAAATGACATGAACATTCACTCGCCTCTACTGAGTGTCCCTGAAGAATAACACTGTGCAAGGCGCTTGTTGTTGCTAAAAGCATCAGAGGGAAAAGGACAGACATGATGGAGTAACTTATTTAAAGTCTTCTCCACCCTCAAAGAGCGTCCAAGGGGAGGTTCTTGCACCATGTTCCCTGTTCACTCTGGTTGCTGAACAAGCATCCTTGGACATTGATTTCAAAGGAGCAGAGATGCAAGGCGGCTTTGCTGTCTCTTCTACTGACAGGAGACCCGTGAGAAGAAGCTGCATTGTGCTCTGCATATGATACAACTCACACATACTGTGATCTCAGGCATCCAGAGTTTACAACAAAAAGCCTACATACTCATAGCTGTCTGCTCTGGGCTGTTTCCTAGAACAGTGTGAATCACAGCAGTTTCAGTTCCCATAGCTTTTGACAACATTTCGGGGAGAGAGGCTGATTCCTATTGGCCTGCGCACCTTCTGAATTCTGCACTGTTTGTCCCAAAATTAAAAGCAACATTCAACTGAAACCTCAAAGATTCATTTTGTTTTGAGTCAAAACTCATGTGGGTCGAACCATAAATGCGGAGGGGTTTGCCTAGAAAACAACTGCTCCACTTAAAATTTTTGTGAACCTTCAAAAAAAGCCTCATTCAGGGTTTGGGTTCCGACGGAAATCCAGAACCAAGAGCATGAGTTGGCATTTTATTCTGAATAGAGTGGCCTGAAAAATGGAAAAACAATTTTGCATAAAAATTTCACAAGTGTTTCCATTTTGCAGGGTTAGAAACGGAACTTTTTTGGTTTATTTTTTAATATTTATGAATTTTTTTGAAAAGTTTCAAAATTTCCATTTTCCTCCTTCCCTGCTTTTTGCCACAAAGTGCATTCAAGTGATAGTGTCCAGAGGTCAATTTTGTCTTCCTTTTCGTTTTCTTAGTTTCTGGTCTCTTTTCAAATGTTCTCCAACTTTGGAACTGTGGCAGAGTTACAGCATTCCAGTTTTCTTGTTGGGCCTGACATGTTTTCACAGCTGACGTCCTTGTTTAAAGTTGCAGAGTGGAAAAAAGGAAAACAGAAACAAAAAGGAAAATAACTTCCTTCCCACCCCTGGCCATCACTCATTTGGTGCCAAAAAAAAGGAAAACGGAAATAAAAGGGGGAAAAAATCCAAACTTGGGAAGGGGGGAGTGGTTTCCAAAAACCAAGATGGAAAAATGAAATTCAAAATAAAAATTTTACTTTCATTTCATTTAGAAATTTGCATATAAAAATAGCTAATAACAATTACATTTGCCCAATGACCTATTTAATTAAAGCAGACTCCAGTTTCTCGGTGGGAAAATTTTTCATTCAAAAAGTTTCGAGTAGCTCTGGTTCTGAACATTGACGCTCAAATTCCCTTCTGTCTAAGCCTAACCATGAGAGGACTGCGCTTAAATAGCACTTAGATAGTTAGTTAGATTTTAGGGGTACAGGCTATATTTTGTTCTGTGTTTTGAAAGCACCCAGCACAGTGAGGGCCAACTCCATGACTACGACTCCTAGATGTTATGGCACCACAAGTAAATAATAATAGTCATAATAATAATTAATAGGTTCAGTTGTTCCTGGGCCCTTTTAAACACCTGTGTTTCCTCTGTCAGAATCATAGAAGATTAGGGTTGGAAGAGACCTCAAGAGATCATCTAGTCCAGCCCCCTTCTCAAATCAGGACCAACCCCAACTAAATCATCCCAGCCAGGACTTTGTCAACCCAGGCCTTAAAAACCTCAAAGGATGGAGATTCCACTAGCTAACCCATTCCAGTGCTTCACCACCCTCCTAGTGAAATCGTTTTTCCTAATATCCAACCTAGACCTCCCCCACTGCAACTTGAGACCATTGTTCCTTGTTCTGTCATCTGCCACCATTGAGAACTGCCTAGCTCCATCCTGTTTGGAACCCCACTTCAGTTAGTTGAAGGCTGCTATCAAATCGCCCCTCACTCTTCTCTTCTGCAGACTAAATAAGTCCAGTTCCCTCAGCCTCTCCTCATAAGTCACGTGCCCCAGCCCCCTAAGCATTTTCATTGCCCTCCACCGGACTTTTTCCAATTCGTCCACATCCTTTCTATAATGGATGCAAAACTGGATGCAGTACTCCAGGTGTGGCCTCACCAGTGCCGAATACAGAGGAATAATCACTTCCCTTGATCTGCTGGCAATGCTCCTACTAATGCAGCCCAATATTCCATTAGCCTTCTTGGCAACAAGGGCGCACTGTTGACTCATATCCAGCGTTCTCATCCATGTAATCCTGAGTTGCCTTTTCTGGCAGACTTAGCAGTCTGGTCCCCAGCCTGTAGCAGTAAATGGGATCTTATGTCCTAAGTGCAGGACTCAGCACTTGTCTTTTGTTGACCTCGTCAGATTTTTTTGGGCCCAATCATCCAATTTGTTTAGGTCACCTGGACCCTTGGATCCCTATAACCTCCAGCGTATCTACCTCTCCCCCAGCTTAGTGTCAATCTGTGAATTTTCTGAGGGGTGCAATCCATCCCATCATACAGATCGTTAATCGAACCATGCGTTGAACAAAATCGACCCCCAAGGACCGACCCCTGGGGCAAGTACTCCACCTTGACGCCGGCTGACCAACTAGACATCAAGCGGTGAGTCAACCTAGCTGCCATGAGCCTGATGATCTAGCCAGTTTCCTATCCCTTATAGTCCTATTCATCCAATCCATACTGCTTTAAACTTGCTGGCAAGAATACCATGGAAGACTGTATCAAAAGCTTTGCAAAAGTCAAGGTATATATATCCACGCGTCTTTCCCCATATCCACAGAGCCAGTAATCTCATCATAGAAGGCAATCAGGTTGGTCAGGCATGACTTGCCCTTGGTGAATCTTGTTATTGTTCCCGATCACCTTCCTCTCCTTCAAGTGCTTCAACATGAATTCCTTAAGGACCTTGCTCCATGATTTTTCCAGGACTGAGGTGAGGCTGACTTGGTCTGTAGTTCCCCAGATTCTCTTTCTTCCCTTTTAAAAAATGGGGCATCATATGTTGCCTTTTTCCAATCATCTGGGACCTCCCCCAATTGCCACAAGTTTTAAAGATAGATAAAGGCCACAATGGCTCTGGAATCACACCAGCCACTCCCTCAGCACCCTCGATGCAGTGCATCCGGTCCCATGACTTGTGCATGTCCAGTTTTCTAAATAGAACTTAACCTGTTCTTTCACCACTGGAGGGCATGCTCGCCGCCTCCTCATACTGTGCTGCTCAGTGCAGCAGTCTGGGAGCTGACTCTTGTCTGTGATGACCAAGCAAAAAAAGCATTGAGTACTTCAGCTTTTCCACATCATCTGTCACTTTAGGTTGCCTTCCCATTCAGTAAGGGTTCCACACTTCCCTGACCTTCTTGCTTGTTGGCTAAACAATACCTGTGGAACCTTCAGCTTCCTTGCTAGCTAAACAAAGGGAACCTGATGGGGACACTGAGTCAGAGAACCCCAGACAATGCCCACTGCTCTTCGAAAGCATCAAGGGAGCCAGTGGGCGCCACCCAGAGGAACACTGCTCTGAATGCGTGAACGGATGGAGGAGCAGAAATAGGCCCCCAGTCGCAGGATATACGTCAGCCAACCTCCTCTCCCTGGTTTAGTAAATGGCTAGTTTGGCACACGGCCAAGAGGAGGTTGACAAGGAGACCCCGCGTCTTTGTGGGGCCATGGATGGGAGTGCGTAGATAAACAGGTGACAGGAAAAGTGCAATCAAAAAACTCAATAAAAGGTTCAAGAGGAAACCGAGTAACAGGTGCACTCTAAATAAATGTGGCCAGAGGTCTCTTTCATGCCACGGGCAGGAGTTGGGGACAGGGGTAAACCATGCCAAGTACAGCCCGTGCTCACAGTCCCATGAAGGAAGCCGCCAACTGACATATCCCGCGGGCCTCGGAACCAAGGACAGCAGTATAAGCTGGCCACCGGGGCCTCTCGCCCTCGAGAGGTGACAGAGTTCCCGCCATTGGTATCAGGGTGGATGCGAGGGTGAGGTAGTGGGGAGTGGGGAGCACGAGCATGTAAAGGTGTTTCATGGCGCAGCCTGAACAGACCACGCTGCAGATCGTGCAGACACGGCTCACAGTGAAAGGGTGAGGGGCCGATTGGGTCCACGGGGCAGGGCCAATAAAATGTCCATGGGGCCGTGAGATGAAGAAGTGGGCAGGGCATACCCTCTCGCAGGACCCGGTCAAAAGTAAGCCCGAGCAGCAGGCCAGTCAAAGCAAGCTTCACCTCCTGAAGTATGCGCCGGGAGCATGAGGTCTGAAGAGCCCATCGCGCTGTAGCCAAAGCGTCAGGGATCAGCCAGTCTCCCAGTCGTAGTCCAGAGAGGTCTCCGGCCTGGTGACTCCCACCAAGACCAACCTCTGGCGCACCACGGGGACTCTGCCACCTGCCACATGAGCTTGGGATTGTGTAGCAGGGGCTCCACGAGGAGATCGGCCCCCACGGTAGCCGCCACGGACCTGGTCATTGAAAAGAGCTTACAGGTCCGGAAAGAAGGTCTTGTAGAAGACCAGCAGCCCGGAGAGGTCTCACGGAAGACCTCTCGGATGGAGGTAAAAGAGCTTCCGGTTATATCAGAGCCTCAGAAGCAGTAGAGGAAGGCGTATGCCAATACACTCCACGCCGGACTACCATGCACAATACAGGAGCCTCTGCAGGGCCTGGAGGCAAGACATGACCTGAGTGTGTAGGGCATTTCAGGCCCTGCCTCCCCTCCTCCAGGGGCAGGTGGAGGACCCCTGCAGAGAGCCATTGCAGTCCTGGCCAAAAGAACTCCCAGAATCATCGTCTGGAGGTTGGCCAGGAACCCGGGGCGGGACACAGGGTGTTGAGCCAGTACCAAAGCTGACAGGACCAGTTGATTGAGCACCAGCCCCTCCCTTGAAGGGAGAGGCACTGGAGTAGTCCCGTCAATTTCCGGAGCTGCTCCGTCACCTGCCTCTAAACCGTGCCAGTCTCTGGCGGAGGACGGATGTTGTGGCAAGAAAAGGTAAATGCCGAGAGTAGAGCAGGGGACCCACGCTCCACAAGGAGGCCTGAAGCGCGGGTGGAAGGCGAGCTCGCCTGCCACCCGTCCCAGAGCCACCAGGCCAGAGCCTCTTGACCCAGGTGACCTCAGGGAGGAGGCCGCCGACACACAGCCTGGCAAGCCTCCACCCGTTGCCAAGTCCCTGGGTCCTGGACGACGAGGAGCACATGCGTCAGTGTACAACCAAGCAGACCAGCCGCAGCTACCGGCTCCCGAAGCACCAACTCCGTCAACTCTTGCAGAGAAGACAGAGAAAGGGCTGGATCACCAGAGCATAGCTGGGCTGAGAGAGGCACCCCTGCCGCACTACCCTGCCCGAAGCTGACCGGCTCGGTCAGCGTTCCAGTTGAGCCTGACCAGACACTCCGCAAGAAGCGTACAGCACCGGGAGAAAACCCACAAAGTGGGGTCCGAGCCAAACGCTCACAAGAGTGCCCAGGATGATACCCGTGATCCACCCTGTCAAATGCCTTCTCCTGATCCAGGGACAAGAGCAACGACAGACCATCCTACACCCTAATTCCAGAAGGTCCCGACCAGATACAAGTTATCAAAGATCGTGCAGCCCGGAACGGTGTAGGTCTGGTCTGGATGAACCACGTCCGCCAGCACGGACCCATAGCCGCATTGAGATGGCCTTTGCAACGATTTTGATAGTCCATGCTGAGGAACGAGATGGGACGCCAATTCCGTAAGTCACGGAGGTCCACCTCTTGGCTATAAGGCGAGCACGGGCTCGCCTGCACAAGAGAGGGAGACGCCTGCCTGCAAAGACTCGGCCAGACGGTGACCAGGTCTGGGCCGAGAACGTCCCAGAACACGCGGTAGAACTCCACGGTCACCCCGTCCATGCCCGGAGATTTATTGGTGGGCATGCGACAGAGGGCTTCCGAGAACTCGGCCAGAGTGAGAGGCAGCTCTGGCCGGTCCCAGTCGCCGGTGCTGACCGTCGGGAGTCCGTCCCAGAGTACTCTGCAAGTGTTAGGATCGGTCAGATCCGGGGAGCAAAGAGTCGCGTAGAAGGCCCTGGCCCTCTTGCACATCTCCGCCGGATCCGTGAGGGGGTTGCCGTCCTCCGCCAGGAGGCAGGTAACATGCTTCTCGGCCCCCCTCCTTTTCTCCAGGTTGTAGAAGAAGCGGGAGCCTTGATCCATCTCCCGAAGGAGGTGGATGCGGGATCGAACAAAAGCACCCCAGACCCGATGGCCTTCGAGGGCTCGGAGCGCCTCCCGCTTCTCCCAGCACACTCCGCAGAGGGATGGATCCTCGGGGCTGGCGGCCAGATGCCTCTCCAGCTCCAAGACCTCCCGCTCCAGCTGCTCTATCGCCACATCCCTCTGTTGGCTGGAGCCCCGGGTGTAATCACGGCAGAAGAGCCGAGCACGCACCTTCCCCAGATCCCACCACCGCTGCGCCGAGGGAAAGGTGCACCTCTGCTCTCGCCAGGCCAGCCAGAACTCCTGGAAGGATGCCACAAAGCCCGCATCCTCCAGCAAACTATTATTAAAGTGCCAATAGGCCGGGCCCAGCCTCTCCGCGCAGAGAGAGGCCGTCACGGTGGCAAGATGGTGATCCAAAAAGGGGGCCAGCCGAACTCTGGAGGAGTGGGCCCATGAAAGGTGGAAACGTGACAGGTAAATGCCATCCAGCTGGGAGTGGTGCAACCGATGGGCCTCCACCCGGACGAAGGTGAACGTCGAGACGTCGTCCAGGTGGTGGTCGTGCCAGACGTCCACCAGGGAGTGGTGTTCGACGATCTCCCGAAGGACGTACGCGGCGGTCGAGCGGTCCCGTTCCTCGAGGGTGGTGTTAAAGTCCCCCCCCAGGACCAGGCACTCACGAGGATCCAGGGAGCCGAGGAAGGGGGACGCCTGCTGATAAAAACGCAACCTCTCTGGGCCCGATGTTGGGGCGTAAACATTGACGAGATTAACCACAAGCCCCTCCATGCGGACTGGGAGGTGCAGCAGGCGGCCCGGCACAGCCTCGGTGACCCCCAGCACCTCGGGTCGTAGGTCGGGGGAGAACAGGATCGCCACTCCAGCCGCGCAAACTGAGAAGTGGCTAAAGTAGGCCCTGTCCCCCCACTCCAGCTGCCAGCTAGCTTCAACGGCCGGATCCATATGGGTTTCCTACAGGAAAACCACAGAGTACCCGCCCTCCCAGAGGAAGGAGAGCACCTGGCTCCTGCGGAGACCCATCCTACAGCCCCAGGTGTTTAAAGTGGCAAAGATGATCAGCGCCATGAGGAGGGCTGGGGGGGATCCTCGCCGGCAGACACGCCCACGGCCTATGGCAGGCCGCGCAGCAATCCGTGACCTACCCCGTAGGTGAGTCACGGAAGAGGCGGACCCAGCGGTAGGCCACGGCGGCCTGCTTCCCGGTCCTCTTACCATCCCCCATGAGGGCCCTCATGGCCCGAAGGATGTGATGGAAATCCCCCCACCGCCGGAGCGCAAGCTGGACTTTGTTACGGGAGCCACGGACGTCCTCAAAGAACTCCCGCAGCTCCTCCCTCAGCGCATGGGGGGGGTGGGGTCACTGATTGATGACTGTCCCCCAGCGGGGCCCCCGTCACAGCCCCGTGGCTCACCAAGGTGGGCAGGCAGGGGGAAGATCCCCGACGTGGCGTCCAATGGGCTGACACCACACGACCCGACCCGCTCCCCGGTTCAACAAGGGGTGGCGGAAGGAGAACAGCAGCCCCTGGTGGGTCGGGACAAGGAAAAACCACCGAAGCCGCTCCCTAGGGGGGTATTCCCAGGGGCGGCACTGGCATCACAGGAGGTGGGGGGGACAAGGACAGGGCTAACAGGATTAGGGCAGGGATCAGGGAGAGAATCCGGGAAGGGGGTAGAGGCAGGATCCTGAGCCTCTATAGTTGAGCCGCTGGACAGTGGCTCCTCCTGGCCAGGCTCAGGGATCTGGGAAGTAGGAAGGGGACCTCTAACGACCCCTGGCTCAGCCACTGTGGCATGTGCAGCAGCCTCGGCATCCAGAGATAGATGTTCGTCAATGGGGTCCCCGCCTAGGAAAGAGGGCGGGTCCTCCGCACCCAAGAGGGACACCCCCTGGGAACCGGGTCTCAGCAGCGGGGCACTGGCCGTCGTCCCAATGGGCTTGGTGGCCATCAACAGGATGCCACCTGCAGCCGACGATGGAAGAATCCAGGGGACCCCCCCGAGGTGGGAGCAGAAGCAGCGGTTAGGGGAAGGGAACACGGGGACAAGGGAACCGGGGTGAGGTCACCCAGATCAAGGCCTGCCGACAGAGGGTTGTCCTCCCCTGCTGACCGGGGTCAGACCCTGGGCCTCGATCTCCTCGTAGATGGAAGGGAGATCACCGTCCACCACCCCAGGGCCTTCCCCGCCAGCACCCGAGGCGACACCCA
The DNA here is from genome assembly GCF_003597395.2 of Chelonoidis abingdonii. Taxonomy (NCBI): domain Eukaryota; kingdom Metazoa; phylum Chordata; order Testudines; family Testudinidae; genus Chelonoidis; species Chelonoidis abingdonii. The sequence continues at coordinate 29,193,503 of NC_133782.1, read as the reverse complement.
CCTTGTCACTCGTAGAGGCGTGGAGTGGGAGGGGGGCGAGAGAGGCTCCCTCGAGGGCTTCCACAGGAAGGGACCCTGGAGGAGGGGCGGTGTCACCTTCTGGTGCTGCCACGGTGTCCCCAGCCGGCACCACAGAACGGGAGTCATCAGGGAGCAAGGCAAAAAGCTCGTCATCAGTGCCCCCCTTCCTGCTCTTCCGGGGGGTCTCCAAATCTAAAGGAAGTTATGGGACCCAAGCCTTCCGCTTGCCCCACTTCTCCTGCACTAAGGACCAGCCCTCCATGGCATCATCCGGGGGCTGGCTAACAGGGGTCGGGTTGAGGGGCAAGGGCAATGGCTCAGGAACTTGGGGAGGCAATGGTGAGGTAGCAGGAATGAGGGAGGAGTCCCCCTGGGGCGAGCCCTCTCTCACGCCTGGTGGTATCTCCACCACACCCTCCTCCACAGTGGTGGACCGAGAAGGAGGAGGGGCAACTTTGGGTGCCGGGCAGCCAGGGGTATCGGCGATGACAGGGCCAGCGCCTTGCCGGGGCTCGGGGGTCCCGGACGCTCCTCCGTGCCGGGCCAAGGGGCAGTCCCTCTGGACGTGCCCCATCACTCGGCAGAGGTAGCACGGGGCCTCCCCTGTCGAATAATGCACCCAGTAGTGGGCTCCCTGGTAGGAGACCAGAAAGGACCCCTCGAGCGCCTCTCCGCCATGCGCCACTGGTGGCAGTTGAAGCTAGACTTGCCGGCGAAACGAGAGGACGTGACAGAGGGCGGGGTCCTTGCAGCCCAACGGGAGATGACGGACTGATGACGGGCTGATGACAGAGATGGGGCGCCCCAGGGCAGAAAGGGCGGGCAGCAGGGTGGCACTGGGCAGGAAGGGAGGGACGGAGGTCAGGATCAAGCAGACTCCCAGGTCTTCCAGGGGCTTCAGGGGGACGAACACGCCCCCCATTGCCAGGCCTGTCTCTACTGCCTCGTGGGCGGTGGCCTCCGATGCCAAGAAGACCACCCTCCCATACATTTTGGAGGCCGCCACCCTCGCCGTGGGCCCCACCACCCTCACCAACGCCCGCACGTAGGTCTCCACTGGGGCGAGGCAGGCACCAGGAGGCAACGGACGCCATGCTTCCTGGTCAAGGTGGGGAAGGGGCCCCGGCCGCTATAGATGGTAGTGGAAGCGGCGGTCAGAGGAGCAGCAGCAGGCGAGGGGGCTGCCGCCACCTGGGTGTACACCTTGGGGGCCAGGGGGTTGGACACCCACAGAGCTGGTGGAGGGAGCAGCGGAGAGGGATGCCACGGCCGGTAGGGGGGCTGCGGCAATGGAGGCAGTCTCTGCCATGGAGGGGGTGGCCTTTTTAGTGGGGCCCTTACCCTTCTTTCCACCCCGACATTTCCCACCGGCTGGGGGGGCTCCCCCCAAATCGGAAGTGGTGAGGGACGTGGCAGCAGCGGAGGTCTCCCCGGTACTCGCCTCTGCCGGTGCCCCAGCAGGGGCAGTGGTAGGTGGATCAGCAATGGCGGTCGAGGTAGAGGCTTGGGAAATGGACATGGGGACAAGTGGAGGAGGGGTGGTGGGAGCATCGCGAGGGGTCTCCCCCGCTGCGTCCCCCACCATAACGAGAGCAGGGAGGGGGACAAACAGCGAGGTGATGGGAAGGAGAGGAGATGACCACCCCTCCCCGCTAGGCTGCAGGCAGGGGAGGAGGGTGCCAGAAAGGGAAGGCTAAGGGGGCATGGGGAGCAACTAAGGACTTAGGGGCAGGAGGGTGTCAGGTCACCGACTCAGAGGGGAATTCCGGCTCCTCTAGTTTCACTAGGGGATTAGGGGGGATAACGGCATAAGGGACTGCAGTGAACAGGGGAAAACTCAAACGGGGAAAGGGCACAAGCACATGGAAGGGGGCGTGGGCGCTCGAGGGGAGGGACCAATCAGGGCTAGGGGATCACAGGGTTGGGGGGGGGAAAGGGCGAGCTAGGAACGGGGCAGAGGGACCAGGGGGCTAGCTGTAGGGCTGCGGCAGGACAATCAGGGCCGCAGAAGGAACCAGGTGGGGCAGACAAATATGGCATAGGAAAGGGGGTCAGCCCAGGGGGTGGAGGGGGGTGTGCCCAAGGGCACTTATGCAAAAAAGTCAATGCTTGGCTGCTGTTGCTGCCGGCTCAAATGGTGGAAGTGGGCGTGGTGAGCCAGGCGAGCAGCTCAGTCCCAAAGGCAGGAGGTCAAAGTAGAAGGAAAGCAGCCAGCAGGGGTGGTGGAGGGGGCAACAATGGTGGTGGGGACAAAGGGGGACACGGATGGACCGGGGGCAGGCTCCATGCCACACCCCCGGTGCCCCAACAGACACAGTCCAAACCCCCACCACAAGAGCACAGTTTGAAAAAGACTCAGTCCAGTAAAGCCCCCTCCATAACGGTCCTCACGTGGTCTTCCAGCAGCAGGTGGCCCTCTTCTCCTCCTCCTCCTCGGGGCTCGAACAGCTCCCCAGCAACAGCCACAGTAGTCCCAGCAGCTCCAAGTGGTGGTGGTCTGGTGTCCAGGCAGGAGGGACTCTGCTCAGATGGTGGTGTCCACAGCAACAAGAGCTGGGGTCCCTCACTCCCCTTCTTCTCTGGAAAGCAGGCCTTCAGCAGCCTTCCCCTCCCCGCCCCGCAGGGCTGTAGGTGGAGTAACAGCAGCAATTGAGGGTGGGGGTGAGGGGATCAACAGCTAGCCAACTAGAGGGTAGCAAAGAAGGAGGGAGGCAGGGATGGAAGTGGTGGTGTCTGGCCTAGCCAAGGGAGCAGCAGGAAGAGCAGCAGCAGCAGCAGCAGCGAGGGCCTAGTGCTCAGCAGGAGCAGCCCTCTCCCTCTTCCCCTCTACAGCAGAGGAATCGAAGGGAGATCTACTGGCCACAGGAGAAGCAGGTTTCTGTTCCCTGAGTGACCAGAGCCGGGGCTGCACTAGAGTAATCAGGAACCTGCTAGAACCAATTAAGGCAGACAGGCTAATTAGAACACCTGCAGCCAATCAAGGCAGGCTAATCAGGGCACC
>NC_133782.1:29126826-29190413 GCF_003597395.2 Chelonoidis abingdonii | reverse complement strand
TTATCAGACACCAGGAGGAAGGTCCTGTGGTGAGGATAAAGAAGGTGTTTGGAGGAGGCCATGGGGAAGTAGCCCAGGGAGTTGTAGCTGTCATGCAGCTGTTACAAGAGGCACTATAGACAGCTGCAATCCACAGGGCCTGGGCTGGAACCTAGAGTAGAGGGTGGGCCTGGGTTCCCCCCAAAACCTCCCAACTCCTGATTAGACACAGGAGGAGTTGACCCAGACTGTGGGGAAGATCAGAGGTGAGCAAATCTGCCAATAAGTGCAGGACCCACCAAGTTAGAGGAGGAACTTTGTCACACTATATATTACTGGGGGAAGCTATTGCAGCAAATTGTCTAACACTAGCTTTGAAGGGTGGAAGTAAACTTCCTGTGGGAGTCGAATGACAGTTTTCTGTCTGGTATGTACAACCTGTTCTGTGACTGTGGAGCCCAGTGCAGGAGAACAATAATGTGCCTAAATCCGGCCGTGCAGCTGGCAAGCACTGAAAGGGCTGTGCAGGTGATTCATCTAGACAAGTGCTGTTAGGACATATATTGGTTCTTCAAGCAGGAACAATGGGAGCTCAATACTTCAGTGATTGGGACCATATAAATATTGACAATGGATTAGATTCTCTATATATGGGCCAAATGCTTAGCCGGTCTATATCATGTATTCCCTTGGGGCTGATTTGGCCCATAATTCTCTAAGCAGGCTTAGCACGGATGGGGGGAAGTAATAGGTGCTGCTCAGAAAGGCATGGACTCTGTGACCCTTTCTTACACCGTGTAGTGCCTTCCTACTCTACAGTTAGTCCCTCAGGTATCAGTGGAACTGCTCGCAGAGGCAGGTGGTACCAACACTACTCAGTATGAGTGAAGGCACAGAAATCCAGCTACCAAAGCTGCTTCATCAGCCTGAGCCTAGTCCAAAGCCCACTGAAGTCAGTAGAAGTCTCTCCATTTATTTCCATGGGCTTTGGATCAGCTCCTTATTCATATTGTTTTATTACACTCTCCTCCAGAGGCTTCAGCTAAGATCCAGGCCCCTTTATGGTGGTTGGTGTACAAACACATCCAGAGATATGGCCCGTGCTCTGAAGAGATTACCTTCCAAATAGATGAGACAGACAAAATTTGGAAGAGGAAACTGAGGCAGAGAGGTTCAGGAACCTGCCAAATTTCACACAGCAAGTCAATGGCAGAGCTGGGAATGGAAACTCGGCTCTTCTGGCTCCCAGTCCACTCCGCTCCCAACTAGACCATCTCCAGGTGTTATATGAAGTAAGCTCTGTGGGGTCATCTTTTTGCTCTGTGTTCATACAGCGTTTGGCTCAGTGGGGGCCTGGTCCAGCCTGGGGCTCCTAGATGCTACTGCGATAGTAATAATAATTAATTAAGTGCAAAGCATCTTTCTTAGAGAACACTGTGCACCCTGCCATCAGACCTCACCATTCAGGATGGCTGCCTGAGGCCTGTCGTCATAGTGACGTCTGCACAGTGCTGTTTTCCACAGAGTTGGTCTTTCACCGCTGCTCTTGTTCTAAGCTAGTGCACGAGGCTGTTGCGGAGGAACCCACCTGCATGACTACCTGAGGCAATGAACAGATCTTGCTCTGGGGGCAAACTCATCAATGTATCAGATTCACAATTTGAATCCATTGATTTTTCCTCTTCTCTCCTCTCCATCTCTGTGCAGGTACTAAAACTACGTTTTGTTTCAGTGAGCACCTGCTCCCTAACAGTCCACTGGACTCTGCAGTGAACAGAGAACTCCTAGGACTCATCCCTGGCACAAGCAAGTGCAATCTTGTGGAAACCAGCTGAGCTGAGTTTGCTTGTAGTTTTTGGCATACTGAAGCCAATGGAGTTGAAACTACTCACACCCAGACTGATTTTGGACCATCATATGGGACCACAACATCCAACTCCTTTGCATGTCCACAGTGTGTAATGTTATAGGCACGGCACTCACACAGAAACCACTCTCCCCTGGGGCTGGAAAGCAGACCCTTTGTGTACAGATTTGCTGCTATGCCGTTGCATTGATATAGGCTTTTGCATTCCATTCCCTGGAGATTTTGCAGATAGAAAATAAGAAAGGAAAGGAAAAGAAAAGCTCTTGGGGTGGGTGTGCCTCACACATCACCCTGGGTTTTAAACACCTGTTCTGCAGTCTCCATCACACAACCAATGAAATTATTGCATGCAAATTAGTGGAGAGTGAGAGTGGTGATTGGTTGAGTTACCGAGGCTATCACAATCATCTGGAATTGTTGGCATGGCATAGGTACATGCCTTATTGTAGCTGTACACAGTATGGGCATAATTAGTAAAGTTAAAATGGCTGAGAACTTAAAACATGGACAGTAACAGACCACGAAACCCAGCGATGACAGAACCCAGTGATATTCTGAACAGAAATTGCTCTCAGCCATGCTGGTAGCTGCTTCCATCACATCACACTGACTCAGACATTCCAGGCTTCGGAGTGACACACACAGTGACGTTCCTGGAATCTTGTTATATAGATACACAGTACAGAGAGGCATTTTACTGCTCAAGATTTATTCATCCCCATATGCACTGTAAGCCAAATATGGCAAAAAAAAAACGCTAGATCTAAGACATTAAAAAGGTGTGGGGGAAGCAGAACTGGAATTTCAAACGTTTTTCATTCTGTTTTGCATAAGTAGCAGTGGTGTGCCGTGACATTTTTAGTCGGGTATGCAAAATGGCATCTTCTATGTGGCATGACCTCACATGTATGGTGTGTGCAAGGTTGCATTATTTGGCGATGCCATCTTGTTCTATGAAATGGCATCCTCCATATGCATTTGGGCTGGATGGAACCATCCCGTGGGCACAGTGGGTCCTGGGGCATGCAATGCGTGCCTGGTGCACACAGACAGCATGCTACTGATAAGCAGTGACAGATTTAGAGCAAATCACTTAATTATGTGTGTGAAATTGGAGTCCCCTGACAGGCTGTATTGTTGCTTTGCTGCCAGCCTCATTTGGGGGTAACACATTGGTATGTTGCAGCCTGGGAGGCAGACTGTGACTTAGAGTCAAAACCTGCTTCCTGACTTCCCTCTGCTGCCTGGTGCATTGTGGGTAAGGCCAGCTCTAGCTTTTTTGCTGCCCAAGCAAAAAAACAAAACAAAACTGCAGGGCGGCTGGAGCCAGGGTGCAAACTTTCAGCTAGCGGGACTCCCTGTGCTGCAGACATGCCCCAGGCAGTGGAGTGCACACCCCGGCTAGCAGGGGGTAAGGGGAGGAAGTGGGGGGGAGAGAGAGAAGTGCGGTGGCCAGGGCTTTCTTCAGGCAGGGCACTCACCACTCGGCCCTCCCGCCGCGCCACCTGCCAGGAGGGCTCCACGCTGCTCTAGTTGGCGGGGAGGGAAGGATGCAGACTGCCGGGCTTGCTGCAGACCTGGCACCGGCTGGGGCAGACGGAGCATGCAGCCAGCTCCAGCAGGGCGCTCCTCTCCTCCATGCCACCGCCCCCTACAGGGCGGCCAAAGCAGCAAACGAAATGGATTGGATGGAATGCTGCCCCAAGCACAAGCATGCTTGGCTGGTGCCTGGAGCCAGCCCTGACTGTGGGAGTGGAACTCAAGGCTCCACCTGCTCTCTGCTCATCTGCATGGGAGAAGGAGTAGCAGCTCTGCAGAGCCTGCATCATCCAAGGGTCGGGAGCTGAACCTAGACAAATCCAGACTGGAAATAAGGTGCAAATGTTAACACTTTTCAACTATTGGAACAATTTACCCAGGGTGGTTGTGGGTTCTCCAGCACTGGGAATTCTGAAATCCAGTCTGGCTGTTTTTCTAAAAGATCTGCTCTCATTCAAACAGGTGTTATTTTGGGGAAGGTCTCTGGCCTGTGTTATACAGGAGGGCAGATTAGATGCATACAATGACCCCTTCAGACCTTGCAATATACCAATCTATGTCCTGTGTTGCCACCTGCAACATGGAGAGCTGATGCAGGGCAGTAAGAAGGAGCCTGCCTGGGCTCACTGGATGGGCCACAATCTGGACCTAAAGATTTGCCCCTTGACAGTCCCAAAGTAGCTCAAAAATAAATAAAACTAAAAGCTGCCTGGCTTGGAATTTGCCTGGATTTGCCAGGTGCCTTTGCCTTGGAGATGCATCCAGACTCCTGAGAGACAGATGCTCGGTGGACGAGTGTGATGAGCAAGCCTGAGTCAAGGCTCTCCTCCACACTAGGATAATATACTATCTCTCCGAACTCCCTGTGCTCAGCTGGCAGAGTTATGGAGATTCATGGAAGCCTTTTGTTCATGCCTCCTCTCCCTAGTCTTCCTAATTATGATGTTTTAGTCATGAAATATGCTCTGGGGTTTAAAGCTGAAGTGCCATATAATCTATCGGTGACATGCTAGTGGAATCATGCAGGGCTCTGCTTGAGCAGGGATGGGAAGCGGAGCGGCGTGCAGGCACACAGAATGCAGACCCTTCTGTTGTTTTGCTCACTAAATAGGTGGATTGTTCAGCTGATCCTGCTGTGTATTTACTAGAACTAGGTTCAGTGACACTCCCTGGATCCTGGTCTGACCGAGCTAGGTTTCCATGCAGGGGACACAGCCCTCTTTCACAGTATATGGACTACAGTTAGCTTTAATTGACCACTGGCCTCCACAACCCCAAATATATTATCTGATCCATGTTACATTGGGGATGCTTTCAGCTGAGGGGAATGGAAGGAATTTAATGTAATATCCATTATGGTCAATGGAGACTGACACGGCCAGGATCAATGCCCCCCAGTTTCTCTGTATATTGGAAATGTTTTAATTGATAAGCACATTTCTTGCTACAGCTCCTTTAATCAGTTCTTACTCAGCCCTAACTCTGACAAATTCCTTGCAAAATCCCAGGGAGTTTTGCCTGAGAACAGGCCAGGAAGAACTTGAGCCACAACTTCAGGGTTTGACCCAATGTGACTGTCTCCAGCCTTATTTTCTTTAAGGCCCTTTCATCAGCACTGCCCCCCATGACACACACAAACCTGCTGCTCTGAGCTTTCCCACACAGACCAGTCATTGTACAGATGATGGAGCAAGTTCTGGAGTCAACTGATGATGATGGAGTTCTTACTCCAGATTTATCCCAGCATAGGTGTGGACTGAACTTTGTCATCCACCGTGTCCTCTGTGCTTTCCTGCTGCTGCCTGAGGTCCTGCAACTCATTGATGTTAGATATTTATGGGATTCAAAAAAATACTAACAACGTCTCGTAGTGAAGTCGTGGTGGATGTTCCCCAGAGAGCCAGCAGAATAGCCCAAGGTCTCTGCAAAGGCTGGCGAACTGTTCTTCCTCCCTGTACCAAGCCCTGCGGCCAAGTATCAGTTTGCAATGCTGCCACCTACAGGCCGCATGAAGAAATCGCCTCACTTCCGAGAGAACCCAAGCATAGCCTGGAAAAGCGGCTGGAATGTGGCAACTGGGATTGTCTTTGTGAGAATGGAGAGCACCAGTCCCCACCTTCCCCCTGCCTGCACCCCGATCCTTTCTAAAGCCTTTTCACTGGACATTGCTCCCCCTTGAAATCTTGATGTTTGTTTCTCTTTTCCATAATGGTGACATGGATTCAACCTGCTGTCTGCTTGCTTTATGGCTGTGAAGCCTCAGCCTAGCAACCGGGGATTGTCCCAGGACTGCTGCCTGCTCATTTTTAAAAATGGGGAGCAGATGCCAAATTCCTCCTTGGTGTATCTCTCTGGATGCCAACAGGCTTCCACACAGGGCGCTCTGGGCCCAGGAGTCTTGCTGTGGAAGCCAGAATATCAAACCATCAGAGTGTTCAGGATACAAAAATGAAAAACCTTGGTAAAGTATTAAAAGGATAATATATAGCATGGTGAATGCAGCTCATGCCAATGTGCCTAGCTCCCTTCCTCCAATTTCTGCTTCTTAATGAGGCCATGGGATTTCCATTGGGTCAGATGGGCAAAGACCCTGGCGGTGGTGGGGAGGCAGTTTTGACATCTTCTGCTGCATGGGGCACGGGTCACTTGCAGGTTTAAACTAATGTAAATGATGCATTCTCTGTAACATACAGTCTTTAAATCATGATTTGAGAACTTCCGTAACTCAGCCAGAGGTTATGGGTCTATTACAGGAGTAGGTAGGTGAGGTTTTGTTGCCTGTGATGTGCACGAGGTCAGACTAGATCAGTGGTTCTCAACTAGGGATACATGTACCCCAGGGTGTACACAGAGGTCTTCCAGGGAGTACATCAACTCAGCTAGATATTTGCCTAGTTTTACAACAGGCTACATAAAAAGCACTAGCCAAGTCAGTACAAACTAAAATTTCATACAGACAATGACTTGTTTATACTGCTCTCTATACTATACACTGAAATGTAAGTACAATATTTATATTCCAATTGATTTATTTTATAATTACATGGTATAAATGAGAAAGTGAGCCCTTTTTTCAGTAACAGTGTGCTGGGACACCTGTATTTTTATGTCTGATTTTGTAAGCAAGTAGTTTTTATGTGAGGTGAAACTTGGGGTACGCAGGACAAATCAGACTCCTGAACAGGATACAGTGGTATAGAAAGGTTGAGAGCCACTGGACTAGATGATCAGATGGTCACTTCTGTCCTTACAGTCTATGGATCTATGACTCCTTCACCAGGTCTAAACAAGGCCTCAGTTAAGATGGGAGCCTGGGACAAAGGAAATGACTGAAATATGCCTCTGACACCAGGCCCAGCACCATAGTGTATGGGCACCTTACAAAGGTTTAAAAGAAATACCCAGCCCCTGAGTGTCTCTCTCTCCCTTGCCCCAAGGGGAGGGAGTTTCACCGGATGAGTGGCGTGCGGCATGGCACTGAAGTGATCTGTGTAGAAATGGATCCCAGTTCTGATCCAAGCAGTGAATATTTCTGACCCAGTGAACCCCTGCCCACCCTGTCAGCAATGCCTGGGGATTGGGGTCATTGTCTTCTCAAGGCCTGCTATTGCCAGTGAGAAATCAGCCCTTTCAGGCTGTGTTGCGGAAAGGAAGGATTATCGAAGAGTTCACAAACTTGTTGCTTAAAATAGCAGCTGGTGAGAACGCTGTGAGGAACCCAGGAAACCAGCCCCAGGGCGCAGGGTCGGTGAGCCCCCAGCTGCTAGCACGAAACTGCCGTGCAGCCAGGGCAGGCTGCAGAAGAGGGGAGAAATGACCTTAAAAGGCCGGAACTCATTAAAGTCACGTCCCGAGCCCCACCAAGTTGTTGTAAACTTCTCTGTTGACCCAGGCTGTGGTTATGTAATAAGTAGGCCACAGGTTTCCGGTGATATTTGCACAAGGAGGGGGAGCATGCGAGGTGCAAAGGTCCACCTCGAACCGCACCCAGCTCCATAGCCACAGACCTTTCCACTTGTCATTTGATGGGGGGCTGCTGAAGCTTACTTGTCAGTTAATTTATTCTCTTGTGGTTTGAAACAATGCAGGAAGGATGTAGGTGTATGCAAGAAAAAAGAGGTGGGGGAAAGGGCCCTTGTGCAGCTGAAAAGGTCTCTGTGTGTTTTCTCACATGCAGGAAGGTGAAAGGACACGGTGAGAAGTAGACATAGTCATTCACTCATTGTTACAAAGGCTGATGAAATAAACCTTGGGGTGAATGGCACAGCAGGGGTCAAGTTCCCCTCAGGGAGGCTTGGGAGGGGTAAAGCAAAGCTTGTGAGGGACTCACTGCTCAGTGAGAGGGAGAAGGGGCAGAGCTAAGCCCTTAACACCATTTTCTCCCATACAGCCCAATCCAGCTTCTGTTCAGTGGAAGGTCTCTTGTCTTCAGCCGGACTTGCCAGAGGGCCGGTTACAAGCTGCACCTGGTGCTGTTACAGGGACAACTAGATGTTCAATAACAATTGTGGTTATGCAGGGTAACATGAGGGCAACCAAACCCCCTGCTTCAGAACCTAAGGTGCTCCCAGGGGTCGGGAAGGAATTTGCTCTCAGCTCCTGTGCAAAGCATGACATTCAGACTAGCCTGGAGTCTGAGAAGAGCAGTCACTGCAGCACAGTCCCAGCTTCCACATCCCATGCAAACTGAGAGACCAGCTCAGCCTTGCGCTGCCTCCGGAATAGGAGGCTTTCATTAGTTACAGCATGGCTGCATTAGTGAGCAGCTGTGGCCAGTTCACACTGTTTTTTTCTATTATTATTGTGTCCTGATATTAATTTGTCAGTCTTCTTACTGGGACACTGACAGAGGGCTCAGCTCAGTGGGAAACATGGCAGGAGACAGGGCCCCTGGTCCAAGGAACTGACATGCTATCAGATGCAGATGAAGACCTGATCACAAGGTGACTCCAGGGATATCCTGAGTGCGTACTCCATTTCTCTCATGGGTCATTGTTGTGAAGGAGAAGGGTGTGTGAAGGAGGGATCTGAAAATCAGCCTATACTTTGCCACATTGAGGGGGTGCATGGAAACAGGCACAAAGACAAGAGTGAGAGATGGCTACACAAGGGGAGTTGGGTGGAATAGCTGCTTGGGAGGGCCATATACACCCGGCTCCTCATTCTGGTGGAGGATGCAGTTTCTTAGGGTACGTCTACACTACCCGGCAGGTAGTGATCGATCTTTTGGGGATCAATTTATCACGTCTAGTGTAGACATGATAAAATCGATCCCCGATCGCTCTGCCATCGATTCCAGAACTCCATCGTGGCGAGAGGCAGGAGTGGAGTAGATGGGGGAGCAGTAGCAGTCGACTCACCGCCATCCTCATGGCCAGGTAAATCGACCTAAGATACACCAACTTCAGTTACGCTATTCACGTAGCTGAAGTTGCGTATCTAGGTTGACACCCCTGCCCCCCCGCCCCCGCAGTGTAGACCTAGCCTTTGTCTTCAGTTCACAAGGCATAGTCCTCTTTTCCCTTAGTGTGCCTTTAAATGAATATAAAGAGTTCCTCATGTTTCTCTCTTGTGGCTCTGCTTTCTCATTATCCATCATCATCACTGCTTCTAACCACAGCAAAGATTTGATTTGGGGAATGCTCATTACAAGTCAGTTTGGAGTAGCAGTCGCTCAGAAAAAGATGAAGCAAAGTTCTCTGCTCCACTCTCTTGCTGGGAGCTGAGTTCCGCGCTTTGATGCCTAAGATCAAGGAATTCTCCACACTAGACTAACCAATTGGTCCAGTCTGGAAAGATCTCTCAAGCAGTGAACAGGACCGTATGTTTCAGAGAAAGACAAATGCCTCTTCTAGTCCGATACCTCTGCCCTCCCTCAGTCCCAGACATGTGCATTCAGATGGTGTGCAAGCACAGTGGATTCTTCAAATCAATGCACTTCTCAGATTTGGTTTTGCTTTTCAGATGGCATTTTTGTCTTACCAGCGAGATGAGATTTTTCTTGAATCTCCGCAGGAGATATTCTCTCTAGACAATGACCTTCATGAATCACATTGAGCTACAATATTTCTCTCTGCCTACAGACCTCATTTCTTTATTCTTAAATGTTGTCTGTCTTTTAGAAACCACCAAGTCAGCAATGTGGCATTCAGAGGTTGATACTGAGAGAAAACACCTCACCGAGGTTTCTGATTTGCTTGCTAGATGATAGAACAAGCACAGAACTACCTGCGAGCAGAGAAAATGTTTGCAGAGTTTGTTAATTTTAACTTCAATTAGAGCACAGAGGAGTAAAATGAATGGTTGCGGGCTGATGTATGTTTTGTGTGATGTGCGCTTCAGCTTTTCATGTAACTGAGATATTAACTGCATTCTTCATAGTCTCATAGACTTTAAGGCCAGAAGGGACCATTGTGCTCATCTAGTCTGACCTCCTGCACATCATAGGCCACAGAACCTCACCCATCCACTCCTGTAAGAGACCCCCGACCTCTGGCTGAGTCACTGATGTCCTCACATCATGATTTAAAGACTTCAAGTTACAGAGAATCCCCCATTTACACTAGTTTAAACCAGCAAGTAACCTGTGTCCCATGATGCGAGAAAGCAAAAAAAACCCAGGTCTCAGCCAATCTGGCCTGAGGGAAAATTTCTTCCTGACCCTAAATATGGTGATCAGTTGAACCCTCAGCATATGGGCAAGACCCACCAGCTGGACACCTGAGAAAGAATTAACTGTAGTAACTCAGAGCCCTCCCCATCTAGTGTTCTATCTCTGACTGTTATGGATATTTGCTGCTGGCTGTTGCAGATTGGCTACATGCCATTGTAGGCAGTCTCATCATACCATTCCCTCCATAAACTTATCAAGCTCAGTCTAGAAACAGTCTTTTGCTCCCCACTGCTCCCCTTGGAAGGCTGTTCCAGAACGTCACTTCTTTGATGGTCAGATACCTTTGTCTAATTTCAAGCCTAAACTAGTTGATGACCAGTTTGTATCCATATGTTCTTGTGTCTTCGCTGGTGCTAAATTTTAAATAACTCATCTCCCTCCCTGGTATTTATCCCCCAATGTATTTATAGAGAGCAATCATATTCATTCACTCAGCCTTTGTTTGGTTGGGCTAAACAAGCCAAACTCCTTGAGCCTTCTCTCAGAAGGTAGGGTTTCCATTTCTCTGATCATCCTATTTGCCTTTCTCTGCACCTGTTCCAGTTTGAATTCATCTTTCTTAAACATGGGAGATCAGAACTGCAGACAGTATTCCAGATGAGGTCTCGCCAATGCCTTGTATCATGGAAATAACACTTCCCTGTCTCTCATGGAAATACTTCGCCTGATGCATTAACCTTTTTCACGGTCGCATCCTATGACCAGCCAATACACCCAGGTCTTTCTCCTCTCTGTCGCTTCCAACTGATACATCCCCAGCTTATAGTAAAAATTCTTATTGTTAGCCCCTCAGTGCATGACCTTGAACTTTGCACTATTAAATTTCACCCCATTTCCATTATTCTAGTTTTCAAGGTCCTCCAGATCTTCTTGTATGATATTCTGATCCTCCTCCATATTGGCAATACCTCCCAACTTTGTGTTATCCACTAATATTATTAGCACACTTGCAAATACCAATGGCCCTGATGCACCACAAAGTCACTCCAGCCATACGCCAGTGTAAATGCACTCAATCAGGAGTAAAAGTGGAGTAACACAGTAACGGATACGACCCCATATTTATACCGCACATATTATGGTAACTATCCCTGAAACCCCAGAGCTACAGTAGCAGGGAGGAAGGGGTGTAAATCAGTACTTGTAAAATGGCAGATCTGTGGGTAGCAGGTAGGGATCTTAACATAGGACATGTGGGCACTCTGCCCGATGTCAGCCACATGGTAGCAGCCCCACATGCTCATCAGTGGTTAGAACACAAACATAATGCAACAGGAACCATCCAGACCAGGGATAGGCAACCTATGGCACACGTGCCAAAGGTGGCACACGAGCTGATTTTCAGTGGCACTCACACTGCCCAGGTCCTGGCCACCAGTCTGGGGGGCTCTGCATTTTAATTTAATTTTAAATGAAGCTTCTTAATCATTTTAAAAACTTTATTTACTTTACATACAACAATAGTTTAGTTATATATTATAGACATAGAAAGAGACGGTCTAAAAACGTTAAAATGTATTACTGGCCCGCAAAACCTTAAATCAGAGTGAATAAATGAAGACTCGGCACACCACTTCTGAAAGGTTGCCGACCCCTGATCCAGACTAAGCCATGTTCAATCTTGCAGCTTCCTTGTGTCCGTTGTTAATCTCTGTACCCTCTTAGACGGGCAAATCCTTCCTTGATAGTAACTCTGTGAGCAAAACAAGTCACTGTACGTGTGTAACCCACACTAAGAGGCTCTGGTGGCGGGTCTGCATAGGAAGTTTATGTGTGTGCTATGCTCACACATCACACCTTGATGCTTTGGCTGAGTTTAGGCTTTTGGCTCTGAAGGACCTGGCTTCACTAGCAGCCCACATGAGGTTGGCTAAATAGGCATCCAAATGGTGCACAAAAAGCAGGTAACTGCACAACTGTGGCCTCCGTGTGCAATTATCTATTTGCTTGAGCCTGTTATATGGTTTCAGGGCAATTTTTCTTCAGTAACCCCCAATGTAGTCAGAATGAGAGTTGGCTTAACAACCCCACTCCCCTGCCCCCTCCCCCGAAAGGAACCCCTGTCAATGTGAAGGAACTTGGCACTTCTCCATTGCTGGATTTGAAAGGTATATCATTGTTTTTGTGACAGGAAAGCTGTTCTCTTGAGCTGCGTTATCTCATCTATTTTGCAAATACAAATGTGATAGAAATCTGCAAAATAAGGAATATGCATTAACTTCTGAAAAGTTTTGACTACATATCATTATCTGTAATTTCACTGCTTTCATTTGCATATTCATGAAAGAAACACACAGCCCTGATGTGTCAAAGGCTTTCAAATGAACGTGAACAAAACCAGCAGACGTGCCAGCTCAGTTCTGAAATAATTGCCAAGAAGGTTCCATTTTCTGTAATGTTATTTTAATATTCTGTTCATGACCATACTAGGAGCAGCCTGTAGAATGCTCCTAGACTCCATGAATACTACCTGGTTAATTTACACAATGGTAGAAGTCAGAGAGAGCTCCATTCCAATACCATGGTTCTGCACATCTATTTACAAGCAAGGTAGTCCAGTGAGCAAAACGTTAGCAGCCAGGAGACCTTGGTTCTACACCCATCTTTTTCCCAAGCATGCAATGCATATCTTGCATTCTATCTTGCATTCTATATTGCATATCTTCTCTGCTTCTCACTTTGCCCTGGAATAATAACACTTCTCTTTTGAAAAACATTGAAATCTTCAGCTGAAAAAGGCTATCTCCAGCATAAAGATGCACCAGTTTTCATCTTAACAGAAGTGTCATGGTGACAATGACAATAAACAAAACACAGAAATGAGCAGGCATGCAATCTTTGAATTTTGCCTGTCGCTTGGGTGGAGATCGGGTTGCAGTGTGTTATCAGCAGTGTAGTCAATGTGAAAGTGACAAAAAATGCAAGTGACTTTTCTCTTATCTTTGTGCTTTGAAGGGCTGAGTGGGTGAGGCATGTCCTGACAGCAACTTTAACTGCCACTAAATAAAATGTCCTTTTGTGTTAATTTTTCTATGCGGTGACCTAGTAATATTATTTAAGAAGTTTGAAAGTATTTAAGATCCAAACCTGGGTCTGGATCCTCATTACATAAATGCCCCTATCTTTATAATGTACCAAAACAAAATCCTGAATCCAACCCCTGCCCCCCACCCTCCTCCCAGCCCCCAATTCTCCTTCTACTCCCTGGGATGCCTGACATATTCATCTGGAGCATGACTTTTGTTTTTTCCTGTGGCCCCTCTGTTGTAGCTGTATTCTGCAATATGTTTGCGTAGCTTTGGGCTCTCCGGAGCGTGTGCATGGCTCAGTGACCATG
The DNA here is from genome assembly GCF_003597395.2 of Chelonoidis abingdonii. Lineage (NCBI taxonomy): Eukaryota > Metazoa > Chordata > Testudines > Testudinidae > Chelonoidis > Chelonoidis abingdonii. The sequence continues at coordinate 29,177,018 of NC_133782.1, read as the reverse complement.
TACGCTGCATGATGGTATTCTCTCTGCACATTATCAGGACCTCACTGATGGATGCAGCAGCGGCCAGTGCTGAGAATTAGAGCTGCTCCAAAAATCCCAATTGGTTTTCATGGGAAACATTAGAGGAATTTTGGTTTGTATGCCTGGTTTTGTTTTGAAAAAAACATTTTAGGTTAAAAAGTAAAAAAAATTCAGTTTAAAAAAAAGTCAGGATTCAACAACTGAACATTTTACAGAAAACCAAACCAAACCCCCAAACTTTCAACTAAAAAAGTGTTGCTTTTGTGGTTCAGAATATTCATTTTGGTTGAAAAGCCAATTTTGTTGTTGAAATGCTAACCAGCTCTACCAAGGGCATCAGATATGGACAATTATTAATTAACACAGTTTCCCTGGACTAATGGCACTTTTCACCAGTCTTAAAGCACTTCACAGTCTTTAATGCAACATCCCTGTGAGACAGGAAAGTATCATCCCATTTTACAGCTGGGAAACTACAGCACAGAGAGGCTCAGGGGCTTGCCCAAGGCCATGGAGGAAATTGATGACTAGGCAGGTAATTGAACCCAGTGTTCCCCAATTGTAGGCTAGCACCCTCAGCCCTGGGCCGTCCGTCTGCTCCTGAGCCAGCTGCCAGGCAGTGCACAGTGCATTGGCTCTTCCTCCTCCTCCTTCCTCGTGTCTGTGGAAAGAGCGGCAGATGGGATCTTCGTACGGCCAGATGATGAGGGGAAGCTCATTTGCGTCCCATTCATGGGACAGGTCATGAGCAAGTCACTTCATTGTATAAACGTTAGGCTCTGTAATGCTGCCCAAGGTCAGAAGGGCAAGGGAGAGGTGTCCATCGGCCCAGGGCCAGAGTAAGACAATCCAGGCATGCCATGACATAAGATTTGGCTCCCTGCCTCTGCTCCATGGCCCTGACCCTCATTTGGAGCTGTGTAGCTCCAAGTGATCAGCTTTGGCTGGCGTTGGGTTACAAATCACCCTAGTATGGAATGCAGGGGTAGTGAAATGTTGTTATCAATGTTATCTTCATTGTATGACTAAATGGGAGCAGACCTGTACTGAGCTTGTCTAGATTGAGGGCTAACCAGGGCTAAGCCAGGGGCTCTAATGCCACACTCCTGGGAAAGTAAGTGGGAACAGGTGTCCCAGCCAGGAGATGTGGTCCCTCCCTCAGGGTCCCCAGTCTGGTTTAACCTGTTCCTCCCCACTGTTCAAAGATAGAGCTAAATAGGCTTCATTAGGAGCCTTTTGTTATGTTAAAGTGCTTGAATGAGAGCTGAAATCACTTGTGGTAGGGTATTGTTTCTGCCCAGCCTGCAAAGAGCTGAGAATCACTAATAGACTGATGTGCAGAGGTCACAGCAGAGAGGCAGGTAGCAGCAGAAGGTGACTGGTTGGTGAACGAGCAGCTGGTGGGTCTGCCGGCAGAGAGGAACCATGGCTGGAGGGCTGGTCAGCGGAGAGGAAGTGTGGCTGGTGGGACGGCCAGCCAGTGCAAGTGCTCAGAGGGCAGAACAAGCAAGGTGCCTTCTTCCCCAGGTGAAAGGTGAACTCACGCAGATGCACCTCTGAACTCTGGGCCCTCACTGACCAAGGACAACCACTGAGAGTGGGGTGTGGTGAGGGAGCAGATAGGGGCACAGAGAAGGAACTTTTGGTTGTATAACTCAAGAACATGAGGTGGAAGGCACTGCCCCACGCACTCGGGGGTGGGCGTCCTGCTCACGGTTTTATTATAATGAATCCTGCTTGTGGCATTTTCCCTAATTAATGTTGGGTGACTTCCCTCCTTTCATTAAAAGTTTATTTTCTACACTCAGACTCTGTGCTTGTGAGTGGAGAAGTTTTGCCTCTCAGAGGCGCCTGGGGTGGTGTGTAATTTTCCCAGATTTCTGAGTGGGGGCTAGAGCGCATTCTGTGTTGTATTGTTGAAGAGGAACCCCTAGATATTCAACACGGTCCCTGGTTGTTGCCGGCTCCACCGCGCAGAAGGATTACACCAGGGGTAGGCAAGGGTTACACCAAAGGCGGCACATGAGCTGATTTTCAGCGGCACTCACACTGCCCAGGTCCTGGCCACCGGTCTGGGAGGCTCTGCATTTTAATTTAATTTTAAATGAAGCTTCTTAAACATTTTAAAAACCTTATTTACTTTACAGACAACAATAGTTTAGTTATATATTTTAGACATATTATAGACATCTTAACTGATCACTCTCGTTATAGTGTGTATGGTAACACCCATTGTTTCATGTTCTCTGTGTGTATATATATATATCTTCCTGCTGTATTTTCCACTGCATGCATCCGATGAAGTGAGTTTTAGCCCACTAAAGCTTATGCTCAAATACATTTGTTAGTTTCTAAGGTGCCACAAGTACTCCTGTTCTCTTTGCGGATACAGGCTAACACGGCTGCTACTCTGAAACCTGTCTTAAACGCAAGTTTCCAGTGAAAATATTCACATGTACTAGCTCCAGATTCACTTGCAATGAATATTCTCCAGAGCCATTTGAAATTCATGACTGTCCCAGGAACTTTTTCCCCGGGAGCTCATTCAAGAGAATATTCCTGGAAAGTAGATGATGGGGACGCAAACAAAGCTGAAGCAAATTCATATAACAATTCAGATGAATATTCAGATTACACACAGTGCAGTGTTCGTCCAGCTTCGCTTTTGTTACCTTGCAAACAAAGGTGAACTGTGCAACCAGCAGAATTTCTATCCAATACAAGACATCCTTCCCTAGCCATTGCAGTGAGCTGTGTGCCAAGGGTGGGACCCCAACCAACAAGACTTTTGTGGATTGATGTGTGACCAGCTTGTGATCAAAGTGACCCAGTTAATGGAGTCCTGCCCAGCAACCTGTCTGTCTGTGAACTATTTTTGTTCTCTGTTTGTATGTATATCTCCTCACTATATGTTCCATTCTATGCATCCGATGAAGTGAGCTGTAGCCCACAAAAGCTTATGCTCAAACAAATTTGTTAGTCTCTCAGGTGCCACAAGTTCTCCTGTGTAGGTAAGGTCATGGATGGGCCTGTACTCGGGGCAGCTGCCCCCCTCCCAGCACTGTGGACACATTGCTGTGTTTATCTTACTAGCTCAATTACTGCTAATATGGGTATGTCGCCTCGAGCTGGAATTTACCCCTTCTGGCTCTAGTGTAGACATACCCTGAGTGTCAACATGAAAGCTACTCAATTGGAAAAACAGTTAAAAGTAGTTTCAAATTGTGCCCATGACCCTGAGTCTGCTAGATAAGAGGTGGTTTCAAGTGACGTTTTTCATAGCTTTTAAACGTGTTTTCTCTGTTTCTCATAGACTCATAAACTCATAGACTTTAAGGTCAGACTTAGAAGGGACCACTCGGGTCATCTAGTCTGACTTGCACAACGCAGAACCAGTAGCAAAATGGTTGCAATAGAACCCTATACAGGAGATACATGCAGCTGCCTGTATGCAAAGTGCTGTCGAATGCACACAGGAAAACTATGGAAGAACAGAGAATGTTTCCTGTCATTGTTTTCAGTTGCAGGATTTGCAGGAGTCACTTGTACTAACAGGGGGGAAATGTCAAATGTCAATGTGATTTTTAAGTAGACAATACCCCTTTAATTGATCCTCACAGCTTCCCAGTGATGTGGCCTCATTCGGATTAGGAAGTTGAGGAAGCTAAGGCATGGACAGGTGAAGTGACTTGCGCAGCATCTCTAAGTCAGCCTCTGAGAGCTAGAACTATGAAGAAAACTCACAGCTCCTCCTAACTTCCCATGCTGTGCGCTCACTGCAGGGAAATTCTTCCTTCTCACTCCACTAGCCTCTAGGCTGGAGGAGAGTTTACTGAGCAATTACAAATTCACTCCACACAACTGGCAACTGGCTAAAGCCATTAAAATGGATGATTGTTGCCTAGGCCTGAGAGAGACAGCCAATCTAGGAAACAGAACATTTCCAGTCAAGGAGAACAATGTTCTGAAATCTGGCTATTCCTGTTGCTTGGCGGTGTGACTCTCTACCTGAACACACCGTGATGCTGTTTTCTTTCTATTTTCATGGGTCTAGATTGTGTCTCTCTTTCTCCCACTGACGGTCTGTTCTTTACACATGCAATCCCACTGAAATGAATGGGACCACTTTTGCAAGGACCTTCTGGCTAATGACAATTGGAATGATAGCATTTATGTTCTCCATGCACTGGTGCTGTCTTTTGATGTTCTTCTGCTGGTTGCCTTCCCTGTTCTATTCCATCGTGCCCAGCGGAACAGAATATGTGCTGAAAAGGAGTTAGACTTTGCCTACATGGGGGGTTAATTTGCACTGAGTTTTTGCACACTAACTAGTCCTTCTTCTCCCTTTGGAGTCCATAGGAGTTGAAGGAACCCAGGCTCTTGCATGTTAGGCCACTATATACTTTTGAGGATCTGGAAGTGCTCAGCCCTGTATTCAACAGGATCAGCTTCTCAGCACACAGTGCAATCCTTCAGCAAACGATAGTGGCCAGTATTTACAGGGACCTGGAGATGAGGTATCAGCAGGTTTGCCGCAGTCTTGACCCTTCCCTTGCATCCCTGCTTTTCTTTCCTCCATTTTTCTTTCATTCCATATGTCTCTGTTTCATGTGGGCCATGGTCCTACTCGCAACATAGAAACTTCTCCCCAGTAAGGGCTCCAAGGAACTATGAACCCAGCCAGACTTATCCCTACCACACAGACAGAACCTGGAGTGTTGCTCTTTTGAGGTTTGAAAAAGTTTGGCTTTCTTAAAATCACTACATGTGCTGTTGCCAGCTCTTATGATTCTATCATGAGTCTTGCAATATTCAGTGTTGTTCCTAAAGTCTCTGCTCCAGGAGTCATGTGATTTCATGAGAATCCAATTTTCATTAACGATCCCATGAGAATCTAGTAGCCCTTTTGGTTTCAGAGAAAAGTTTGAAAATGTGAATGCTAAAGGTTCAAAAACTAGAAGGTTAATAGAAAGAACCTAGCTTTATTATTTTTAAAATCTCATGATTTTAAAGCCAGTCTCATGATTTGGGGGCTGGGGATGAGTCATGCTTTTTGAATGATTGGGTTTGGTAATTGTCCTTTCTGCTTCAGAATTCCCATTGGTACCATCTGTGGAAATCCAGAAATACCCCATGAAAGGCTGATTCTTGCTTATCTCCAGCCTGAGCAAATACCAGGGCCAGAAATCTCATGGAAGAGCCTGTTCTTGTAAGATTCCCAGCAAAACTTGTGGCTCCAAGGGCCCTGATTCTCCTCTCGCTTACGCTGGTGTAAATCAGGAGTAACTGCATTAAAGTTCATGGAATTATACCACCATGAAACTGAAGGAAGTGACAGGAAAAGCAGGCTCAAGCAGTTCAGCCAAGTTCTGGGGAAACATCTGGACTATTGGCCCTTGGGAACTTCACCCATTGCAGCATCTCCATCTCTGCCCTGAGCTCGGCTTGAATTCCATAGTCAGGCTGTCAGGGCTATTTTGTCTGCTGGTCACTCAACTTTTCATTTGTTGAAAAGGGCCATAAAACAAGTGAACATCAGCCTGAATGGTGCGTAATATACTGCTGAGCCTAGGTGTGCTGGGAAGATAAGGGAGGTTGTCCCTGTGCCTTCTGATGCCAGGCAGCAGAGCTCAAGACAGCCACAAGTTCTGAAAATAAACACACTAATAAGCAGAAACTAGGCACTTGGTGTTTCTCATAATGATCAAGTGGGAGTTTCCCTTTTGCAGCAGAGACTCACTCTGCTGAGAAAATGATCCCCAGCAAGCTGATGGCTGGTTTTGTGGTTGGGTGAAAAAAAGCAATGAGCTTTGCAATGATGTAGTAGGGACTTTGTGGGGTGTGATCCTTGCTTTTAGCAGAGTGGTTTCAGTCGTTTGTGGGGCAGAAGGAGCAAAGGAGAGACTGGGGTGGGCAGGGGGAGCACTCACATTGGATGAAGTGAATCCTACCTCTTGGGAGAGAATCTTTGTGCTCAGCTAAATAAATGCTGCCTGGAGGGAGACAGAGACAACACTTCTGGTGTTTGCCCTGCCAGTCCACCATGACCACTTCTTCTTCCAGCCATCTACACCTTCCCCTGTTCTCATCCTGTCTTCCCTGGTCCCCATTGCGTGCTGCCCTATGTCTTCCTTTCACTTCCCATGCCGCTCTGGCTTCTGCTCCTCTTTCTCTCGTTCATGCCGCTCCTGGCTCTCCTCCCTGGCGGCAGTTCCTTGCGCTGTCCCACTGTCCTCTGCCTTAGCCGTGGTGTCTGCTGGCTCCTCTCTGATCTCATTGGTAGCTGCTCTTCTTGGTGGCAATGCTTTGCCCCTCCACCTTCTTTTTTTGTAGGCAGCAACTGCTAGTGGACAGTCTTCGGCAGGCTCTGTCTCCTAGAAAGCCTTTGTGCCATGCTCTCCACATGTCTCATCTGACCTGCCAAGCACTGTCTGCACCACTGACGCGCTCGGGTATGATCTGAAGGAGCACTGAACAAGGCTGTTAGACTGGAGAAGGGGCCACCAGCTCTGACTGGTCTTCGTATCTTGGATAAGAACATTTTCATAGGTGGCTCGTCCGGTGTCCTTCATAGCCATTGCTACATGGCTTTCCGTTCTGAATCCCAGTTAATAAAACAGTCCAGCAGGAGGCACTCAGATGTGTCAAGTTTGCTTCCCTTTGTGTTCACCCTTAGGCAGTTTTTGAAGCACTTCCCTCTTATTCATTATTCTTACAATCCCCTCAGCAGAGCTTCGGGGGTGCAAAATGTCAACTACGGTTTCATGCAAAGAAACTCTGTAGAAGTATAGAGTGGGCTTTTCAACACCACCTGCGTGAGTTCGGAGCACCAGTCAGTGATCCTTGACTTTCAGTGGCTACATCCGTCTACACTGCAGCTGGGGGAGAATTTCTGGCTGGGATAGACATGCCCATACTAGCTCTGATTGCGCTAAAAATAGGCAGTGGCTTGGGCTAGCCACCTGAGTGCAACCCTGCCCAGCCACCTGAGTGCAACCCTGCCCGACCACCTGGGTATGTACTCAGGCAGCTAGCTGTGGTGACACTGTCATTTTTAGCACTCTAGCTCGATCACAGCTAGTGCAGCTACATCTACCTGAGCCCGAAATGTCATCCCCAGCTGCAGTGCAGACATACCCAAGGGGAGTTGTGCTCCTAACTCAGGTGTTGTTGAAAATCCTACCGATTAAGACTGACTAACTGTTCATATCACCTAAGAGTGAGCAGCTTTCACTCTTTGCCCCTACGAGTCATACCAGCTTGATAGGAGGAGCTATGCTGAGCTTGAGGGCTAGATGGGAGGAGCTGGTGGAAGTAGCAGTTCTTCCTAATGTAGCAGCTGAAAAACTTCAGCTGAACTAGAATTTGATTGTATGATGTTTGGGAAAATGTGCATGTGCCATGGAACTGCCATCCTGGCTGGAGCCATTGTAGTATAAATGCCACCTAATAGAAATAATAACTGAACAGTTCAGTAGGGCACGATGGCAATAAACTCTTTGATCACGCAGTGCTGGTGCTTGGACTCCGGTGCCAGAATGTTACCTTGAGCCAAGTGACTGCACCCACCATCTTCTGCCTATTAGCAGTGGCTTCCAAGGTCCATGGTAGTGCGTAGAGTGACTGTGTCTTTAGTACAGTTGACAACGTCTTTGAACAATCGGACCTCAGAAGGCCTGTCTGAAGCCTGCATTAATGGAGGAACTTGTTTCCATCCAGACCAGGCTATAGACTGTAACTTTATTTGTGTTGCCAATTTACATCGTTGGCTGCAGTTCCCCCAGCAGCAGGGATTTTGCAGGGGATCATCAAACTGGCAGTTATTACAATCAAAAATATCATTTTAAAATTATTTTTTAATTTATTCCTTTCTCTGTGCAACAACTACACTCAGACAGGCATTGAACTGCTTTTATTGCATTGCTCTGGAGTACATGCCTGCTTCCTTTCCAGCAGCAATGGAAAAGCCCATGTGAACTGGTAAAAAAAAAAACAACCCACAAATATAACTCTTAGACCCTGCTCACAGCCCTAGAACTACTGTATGTGGCACTGGTTCTGGGGCCTTACAGGGAACAGGGAATGCACCTCTGCTCCTGGGCAGCAGACCCAGAAAATGCACCCTAACTCCCTCCTAGATCCCGCACTCCCACTTACACTCCACCCCCTTGCCCCAGCCCTGAGCACCCTCCTGCACCCTTAACCCCTCATTTCTGGCCCTACCCTGGATCCTAGGGGAAGCCCCAACCCTCTGCCCTCTCCCCTGCGGGACTCTGTGTGGCCTGCAACTGGTTTTTTCTGTGGGTCAATGGCCCCTGATAGAATACAGGTTCCCCACCCCTGATCTAGTCTGACCTCTGCACATCACAGGCCACTGAACCTCACTCATCCCCTCCTGCAATAGACCCCTAACCTCTGGCAGAGTTACTGAAGTCCTCAAATCATTGTTAAAAGACTTCAAGCAATGGAGAATCCATCCTCCCTCAAACCTCATCCATCTAACCATTCCCTTAGCCCATCTCTGTTTATTAGAGGAATCTGCTGCAGACAATAACATCTAAATTTAGATTCTAATCTCAATCCATACCCTGAGATACATGGACAAAATTCACCCATGCGGAAAGACTGAAGTCTCACTGGGGATTACATGGTACCTAAACCTTGTTCTGGTCATCTATCCAGGGAGAATTTCACCGAGGCTGGTAGCACAATAGTCAGAATCATCAGCCCACAATGTATGAAGAAAGTGAGTAGAGGCAGGGAACGAAATCACATCAGACAAGCGACGTGACTGCCAACCGCATGTTCATAGAAACACTTCCTCATGTTGCCCTGTGCATAGAGATACACTCATCAGAAAACTGTTTCATAAAAAGAAGAGGAGTCACGAAGAGCATCCTCAGACCATGAATCGGGGGAAGCAGACCTTATCAACAGCTCTGCATTCCAGGTGATGTGACTACCCTCCCTTATTCCTGCCACAGGGTCGTCTTCCAAGTCCAGCCTTCAGGAAGGTGCTGCCCAGTTAGAATTTGATGGTGTCACCGTAAATAACAGGGGTATGTCTTATTCCCTGCTGAGCAACTGTGCACTAAATTCTTTCTCCCTAGGAATGCGCTCTGTCACTGCAGCACCTCAGCACCTCGCAAACGTGGAGGAATTCATCCTCAGAACACTTCTGCGGGGTAGGGGAGTATCATTACCCCCTTTTCACAGCTCGGGCACAGAGAGATCATGTGATTTGCCCAAGGTCTGTAGCACAGCCAGGAATTGACCCTGGATTTCCTGAGTCCCGATCCAGTGCCTTATCCCCAAGGCACTGTCCTATCTTGACAGCATTCATCTTCACTGGAGATAAATGAAAGCAGAATGTGGCTCTGTGAGTTTTGCTGGATGAAATGAACAAACAATCCCCCTATTTGCCATCACACAAGGAAATCAAGCCAGCCCAACCCCAGTCTCTGCTCTGGTTTTGTAAACCTGATGTTTGCACAGTCCTGGTTTCTGCATCCTGAGCTGTGCTGCACGTGATTGATCTGGAAGCACAAGGACCCTTCTGTTCACAGAATGTTCTCTTACATTATGAACAAAACGTGCTCCCTTTCATCCTGGAAGAAAATGAAATGATTAATCTTTGACATCATTCTAACGACGTCTTTGCTCAATTACCAGCTCCATTGGAGCTATCTGCCATAGGGCCAGGAACAGAAAATACCTTCGCTGCAGAGCGGGGATGGACAGGGATGTGCATTCACCTACAGGGTTTGTTCCAAGCTCTGGGAGAGGGAGGAAAACTCTACTGCAAAGGGCACGGGGCCCCATGATCCCTTCTGGATGGTCGAGATGGCATCATCATGCTCTGGAGCTCTTTTGTGCCTTCCTTGGGAGCTGTGGCTAGCCCTCACAAATATCCAACAGGTCCTTTGATAAACACCAGCAGGTATCAAAGGCCTCTTTGAAGCCTACACTGAGCGAGACTAGGAAGGAGCGGCCTGCTTCTCTGAAGGCCTGTCTGAAGCCTATCTGAAGAGAGGGCAAGAAGGAGGGGTCTGCTGCCTGCATGGACAAAACCCAAATCAGTGGAGCTGTAGCAGAGGGTTCCCCCCCACCCACTCAAGCTGCCAGATCTGACCCCAAAGATTTAAATTTCATCGGGTCATTTGGAAGCATCTTGGATCGTCTGTATCAGTCCCTTCCTGCCATCAGACAGGAGGATTCTCTGCTACAGGTTCCACAGACACTGAAAAGGAACCACTTCACTTCTTGCTCTGATGGCAGCTTGCATGGCTGATATGTTGAGCCCAGAGAACTGATGCTGCTTCTCATGGGGAGCTTAGACAGAGGTGGGATCGGTGCTTCTTCAAGAGATGACTGCGCTTATCCCCACCTAATCTGGATAACTCAAATTAGAACGAAGGAGACCTACTAGGTCCCATGCAGCCTATTAGCCTGAGACCAGTGCAGGATTGTTCCCTGTAGCCAGTGGTTCCCAAACTGGGGTTCTTGAAATGTCACAGGGGGTTCTCAGGAAAAAATTCCCTAATGGCAGACAGAGCTGTCCCTAGGGATCCCGAGCAGCACGGGGCCAGCAGCCCAGAGCTCCTGGACTTCCCAGAGCTAAGCAGATCAAAGCAAGCAGATCTATCAAACTTCAAGACTCCTAATAAGAAATGGAAAGGGAGGTGGATATTTTTTGCTGTTTTTAAAATTAAATAAGCAGCGAGTCTTGTTTTTAAAATTATTAACAAAAACAAGTTTAAGGTTTGTTGTAACGTGCGTTGTTTGCCTGGACTGCTCAAGACCTGAATGTTTGTGTAGGAGGAACTTTTTGAGTTGGCTTCTTAAATATGTTCATGCTGTTTCACATCTGATACTCCTTGATGAAACATAGGAGCTTTGTCTTATGACAGGCTTATTCAAAGTGATACAGGCTACGAAAGTGAGATCTTGGAAGAGTGTTGCTGTTTTCATAATGTAATAAAAACACTGCAATGATAAATAATAATTAATAATAAATAGTGTGTAATAAGCAAGTCATAAAAACAAATTTTATATTTCCAAGATCACTGCTTTTATAATTTATACTCAGGTAAAGGAGAAAATCCCTGGAAATATTCATTTTTAGGAGGGGGTTTGTGAGACTTGACATTTTAGTGAAAGGGGTTCACAGGTTGTTAAAGTTTGGGAACCACTGCTGTAGGCCATTTCTGACTACTTCAGCCAGTCCACTTTTAAACACCCCAAGCCATGGGGCTTATGCCACCCCTGATTTATCATCCACGGCAAATTCTATTTACCCAGGACATTAAGTGCAGAGAAATATTTTGTTAGCTTTTCCAGGGCTATGAGCTGGAGACTGATTTATAACATTGATGCTCCTGTAACGCCCTGTGTCTGGCCGTAGGGGATGAGTCACATCAGCTAGTTTCGTACCCCAGCTCCTGTCGTGATTTTGTATTCATTTCTAAAGGCTTCCAGCAGGTGCAGCCTTCCCCCCGCTCTGATGAAGAGACAGCCTCTGGAACCCCAGCCCCCTGTAGAAATGTTGACCCAGCACAGCGGATGGCAGGGACAGGCTCCAAAGTGCTTTTGGCAGGGACGGAACACCTCTAATTCTATGTCTGAGGGAGTTCCAGATGCTGTCTCCCCGTTAATCTGTTCACTCACAGGCCAGTCCTACAAGGTGCAGTGTACCCTCACTGTCTGCTAAAGCCAGCTGGAGTTGAAAGCACTCAGCACCATGCAAAGGCTGGAGAACTCTGGGTGCTTATCTTCGCTTCCTAGGAGCGGTTGCTTCTGCAAATGAAACAAACACACTCATCTGACTCATACCAAGAGCTAACCTATTAAACTGAAACCACAGGCAGAAATATGTGTTTCTGTAAGTTTAGCAGCACTTCTGAGTTAACAAAGACTATAAAGGTGGACTTCCAAAGGTTGGGTTCTAAGCTGCCTGACCCTGAGGCTGTCCTGCCTGCACACACATGGGAATCTCCTGGAGTTGGAGGGTTTGCAAACAAACTTTGAGTGTATTGTCAGGTACTCCAGGTTTAAGTTTGGCTAATTTTAAAACAAGGAGCTAGATTCCCAGCCCTAATGGGACAGCTGAGGCTTTGCACTGAGCCAGAGACTCCTCGTGTGGTGCATGGCTGTGAGATAGCATGCAGTTGGTAGCATGCCTGGGAGAGACTTTAAAAATAATCCTACATTCCCTTGGATGCTGTAAACAAACACTAAATCAATCAGTGGTGGGCAGAAGTATTAGCCAAGCTGCTCTCAAAACTTGTTACACAATGCAAAGAAGGGGAATGTCAGGGAGTGGACATGCTGGGGTGGATGCTTGGCCACAGCAGCAGACCCTCTGGAGTGCTGCAGGCAGCATACCTTAGAGCAGCCCTTATGTTTTCTCTAAATTACGGTGGGAACCATTTTAGCCCTGGCCAACCCAGAATCAGTGGAGTAGAATCATGAGCATAAACTTGGCAACGCAGTTGGAGATGTGGACCCAAATGTTTTCTTAACTATAGGGAAACTGCACTCTGAATTAGGGACAAGCGACGCATTCCCCCCACTCCCTGGAGCTCAGCCGGCACAAGTGGCTGCTCTGTACTAGCTAGATTTCATTACTCTCTCAGTTGTAATTTTCTCTCTCCCTCTCTGTTCTTTCCCTGTCTCCCCCAAGCAGCACATTGGCTCAGTAATGTGCAAGTCTGTGTGAAATTGCAGATCCCAGAATTTTAGAGTGGGTTTGAAATTAGGCCAAACAAGTTCCTCTTGGATCTGCCAACTTTTTGGCAGTAGATAAAGTCTGGCAGTGGCCACCACTGGACCCAGATGGGTTTTCAAAAGCCATCCCTTGGAGGATAGAAGCCTTGGCTGCAGGTGCAGGGGAAACTATTATTGATTTCTATTTCACTCCCCCACCGTCATGGCATACCAGACTAGGAGGAGCCCTGGACAAGTCTGCTGCTCTCACTCATGCATGCAAACAGCAAGTGGAGCTCCACACACACGATTCCCAATCAGGGGCAGGAGATAGAGACCACAGTCGCCTTGTCCTTGCTGTCTTTGCCTAGAGATGGGGCCCTTTCCCACACCAAGGAAGAAGGGCTTCAGCTTGCTGTGTGGGGCAGAGGTGCTCCATGGGGCAGCCAGCCTTTCTTGCAGTCTTTTGTGTGGTGCTTTCCATCCTGGCTGGATTAGGAACTGCAGTGGCAGGGCAAAATTAAAAACCAATATCAAAAAAGTTCATCAAAAAATGAACACACCATTTTTGAAGCTCACCACAGATTCTGGTTCATTTCACTCTTTGTGCAAACAGCAACTGAATCTCTTTCTAAAAGAGATGCTGTAGCTCAAGCAGACATTATGGGCTTGAGGCAGAACTTCCCAGAGGAAGTTTCTCTTCCCTCTGTTATGCAGGAGATCGGGCTAGATCAGGGGTGGCAAGCGTGAGCCTGAGAAGAAGCCAGAATTTACCAATGTACATTGCCAAGGAGCCACAGTAATATGTCAGCAGCCCCATATCAGCTCCTCGCCACCCGGCTCCCAGCGCCTCCTGCCCACCGGCAGCCCCGCCGATCAGTGCCTCCTCCTCCCTTCCCGCCTCCCAATCAGCTGTTTCTTGGCATGCAAGAGGCTTGGAGGGGGAAGGGGAAGAGTGAGGGCACGGCAGGCTCAGGGGAGGGGGTGGGAAGGGGTGGAGTGGGGGCAGGGCCTGTGGGAGAGCCAGGGGTTGAGCAGTGAGCACCCCCCAGCGCACTGGAAAGTTGGCGCCTGTAGCTCCAGCCCCGGAGTCGGTGCCTATACAAGGAGCCACATATTAGCTTCTGAAGAGCCACGTGTGGCTCCAAAACCACAGGTTGGCCACCTCTGGGCTAGATGAGCCTAATGATCCCCACTGGCCTTAAAACCTATGAATCTATGAAACTCAGATGGGTTTGCATTTTCCTTGAATGAGTTCACCCACCCTACAAGTGACCAGGACTCCAGGAGCAGATCAGTGCAAACAGCAATTGCTTACACTTTTCTTCTGTACTATGTACCCAACAGGACAAAATTCTGTCCTTCCAAAGATTTCCATAGAGTTTCACCTGTGGATGCCAGGACTGAACGTTGCTCTGCTTATGTGTATGTTTCCTTCTTGCAACTTGCTGTCTCTATTGCACTCCTTCCTACTGGATGGGCACAAGTTCCCTGTTTCAAAGTGTGAATGTGACGGCTGGTGAAGTACTGAATTTTTATTCTGAGCATAAGCATGTTTTGCTTATGGCACAGGATGAGTAAAACAGTCACTGGAAATTTTAAAAGCCCTTTGTTCTCCTCTTGGTGGAAACAGAGACAAAATTCACTCCTGTCTCTTGATGGGCAAAGCTCTCCATGGAGATCCCCTGAATACTACCATCACCTCTGAGAAGGGAGAGGGTCATTGCGCTAGTCTCCCATAAGTAGATTCCTTTTGGCACTCGAAGAGAATGTCAGCAGAGTTCTTGTGATTGAGCTTAATAACTTCTCAAAGAAACAAGCTGTTTTGCTCCTTGGGGCTGAGCCTGATCTCATCCACACTGGTGTCAATCAGGAGTTGCTCTGTTGAGAGCAGAATCAGTCCATCTAAGTGCAGGTCTCTCTCACTGCACTGATCAACGTCTCACAGAGAGGAAGGGCAGTTCAGTTGTTACAATGTTAGCCTGGGACTTCAGAAATGCAGGACTGATTCCCTGATCTGACACAGGTTTCCTGTCTGACATTGAGTAAGTCACTAGTCTCCTGCTGCCCCATCTGTAAAATGCAGACACTTGTATTCTCCTACCTACAGGAGTGATGAAGCTACATACATTGAAGATTGTAGACATTAGGTAGATAAAAGCAGCAAAGTATCCTGTGGCACCTTATAGACTAACAGATGTTTTGGAGCATGAGCTTTCGTGGGTGAATACTCACTTCGTCGGAGCTCATGCTCCAAAACGTCTGTTAGTCTATAAGGTGTCACAGGATTCTTTGCTACTTTTACAGATCCAGACTAACACAGCTACCCCTCTGATATTAGGTAGATAGAAACCCAGGGCAAGTTGCCCACCTGTTTCTCAGTGATTCATATTTTAAAGCGATCATCCTCACGGGAGGTTTGGAAAGGAGTTTGGAGAACACGGGGCACTTTCTGGGAGGTAGTGGGCCTATTTTCTATAATGAATATTAATATTTGTTGGATGAATAATGTTTTCCCAGAGGTCTGCACCTAATGGATCTCAAGGAGTCTTGAGCTCTCTGCTGATGGCTCACAAAGAAGCTTGACTGTTCAACAATTGGAGGAACAAGACTAGAGGATTAATAAAGGCATATTTCCAATGTACAAAAGTTAATGAATTTGTACAGTAGCCAGGCTACAAGATGCATTAATTTAGACAGGCAGCACTCAAAGCCTTAAGAGCAGGCACTGCAGAAGATGGACAGAATGAAAGCAAGAGAGAGTAAACAGGAGATTTCTGAATGCAGGTGACATTTGTGCAAATACTTTATTTCAATCAGCTTACGGGAAATATAAAGCTGGGGTCACTCGTAGGAAAGGAAACAAAATTGAAAAACAACTAATGTTCTGACTGCAATTAAACTGAATTTGAGACGCCATTGTCCTCTCTGGAGAGGCCCTAAACATTGCTACTTCAAGGTTTTGCTTTTCCTTTGGTATTTT
Source organism: Chelonoidis abingdonii (assembly GCF_003597395.2). NCBI lineage: Eukaryota > Metazoa > Chordata > Testudines > Testudinidae > Chelonoidis > Chelonoidis abingdonii. Next base: position 29,161,309 of record NC_133782.1, on the reverse strand, counting down.
TTTTCAAATATCATCCCATTACGACTGGCACGTGACTTAGAGAAGCTGCTCCAGGAAATCCCTGAGCCAGTGACATGGTGGCAGTTCTGCTGATACAAAATAAGGAATTTATGTTTTAATATTTACATTGCAGTAGTGCCCAAAGACCCTGATCCAGATCAGAGACCTATTTTGGTAGGTGCTGTGCATACGTACAGTGCAACACAGCCCCTGCCCCAAAGAGTTTAAAAATCTAAAGAGAGGAGACAAACAAACAGAAATAGACACACACAAATGTCAATGGTACATTTGAGAAGGTTTCACATGGGAGGCATAACACAGAACAAAAAGTGATCAGACTTTTAACATATATACAGCACCTTTCACCTGAGTACCTCAAAGCTCTTTGAGGGCATTAATTGCCTCAAACTACATCTGGGGGTAGGTGAGTCAATTACACCCATTTGAGAGATCGATAAACAGGGTGTTGTTGTTACTATGGTGATGGGAGCCTTAGAAAAAGATGGAGAGCCTGAATTAGAGTAGTTCACTATGGCACAGAGAAGGTAGCCCAGCATCCCAGAGCCAGGTCTGTAATTGTTATAGCCCGGGCAAGTGGTACCTCAAGACATGACCCTCTGCAGCAGTCCCAAATGGTCAGAATTCTGTGGCTGAGAGGAGTTGGGTCTAATTAGGCCACAGTGCAGTTATTCTGCTTGGCATATGTCTGAGCCTTAGGGTACGTTTATATACTGTATTCAGGGGGGGTGATGAAACTCAGGTAGATATACCCAAGAGACCTTTAATCTAGGCACCTTGGCTACCAGAGCAGGGAAGCTGTGGCAGCACATCCTACCACGCAGGCTGAACAAGGCCACCAGGAACCCTGGTAATTACTCACAGAGCTAGCCTGTGCTGCCCGGGCTTCACTGTTCAGTCCAGCTCACTAGATTAAAGCTAACTCAGGAATGTCTACTCGAGTGGCAATGACACCTGGGGACTACAGTATAGACATACCTTAAGTTGTAGTATTTCATCTGGATTGTCAGCGGAAGCAGCATTAACCTGGAATTGGTGCTGTGCCACTATCTTCTCTTTAGGGGCAAAGGTAAGAAAGCTAGCATGGCACAGGCAGCCAAAGGCAGAGAAATCTCCCAGGGATTTTAAATCTCTATTTCCAGATGGAAATAAAGCTGCCAAGTGGTTTTATGGCCATTCCTCCCCTCTGCAAAAGTGGTAGGGGGAGGAGGTTATAAAACCTCATGTGATTAGAAATTTCTCTGAAACCAAAATTCACTAAAGCCAGTTTCTGGCATGGGTTATACACTTCCTGGCCAAAACACAGGGCTCCTGTGCTAGTATCTGAGAAACAGGAAGAGAAACTGATTAGAAAGTGACTCCAACAAAGGGGAAGAGCCGCAGTCGGTTTTTACTACCCGAGATGAGCAAAATGTCAAAAATAAATAAATAAAATAATCAGAGCACCAGTGGCAACGATTGGCAGAAATTATTCATTAAAACTGTTTTTCGGTATAAAATTTTGTTTTCGACAAAACAAGAAATGTTCATGGAAAGTGTTTGCCTTCCATGGTAATGTTTGACTTTTTGTTGGAAAACTTTTGATCTCTGGTATTTTGGTTTTTTGATGCAAAGTCAACATTTTCTGTGGAGATGGCAGGAAACATTTCCTGACCAGCTGTAGTAAGACACAAATGGGACCTCTGAATAAAATCCATTCGTTTTGATTATGTAAGGTGTTTTTTTGTATATATCATTTTTCATCTTGGCACTGTCTCTTTTAACAATTACATACATTTTCATCTATCTATTGTGACAAAGTTCCTCCTCTACCTTGGTGAGTCCTGCACTTATTGGTGGATTTGCTCGCCTCACATATTCACCCTGTGGGTCAGGAAACAGCCCAGAAACCTTCCCCTCTGATAGAAGCCACAATCCAGGTCAATTCCTCCTATGTTTGATCAGGAATTAGGAGGTTTGGGGGAACCCAGGCCCACCCTCTACTCCAGGTTCCAGCCCAGGGCCCTGTGGATTGCAGCTGTCTATAGTGCCTCTTGGTACAGTTGCACTGGGCTACGTCCCCATAGCCTCCTCCAAACACCTTCTTTGTCCTCACCACCAGACCTTCCTCCTGATGTCTGATAACACTTGTACTTCTCAGTCCTCCAGCAGTATGCCTACTCACTCTCATTTCTTGCATGCCCCTTGTTCCCAGTTCCTCACACACACTTCCACTCCCTCTGGCCTGACTGGAGTGAGCCCTTTTATAGCATCAGAGGGGCCTTAATTAGAGTCAGGTGCTTAACAGCTCACCTGACTCTTAGCAGGTTAACTGAAGTCAGGTGTTCTCATTAGCCTGGAGCAGCCCCTGCTCCGGTTACTCAGGGAACAGACACCTGCTTCTCCAGTGGCCGGTGCAGCTCCCTTCTCCTACTCTGCTGTTCCCAACTGGCTTGGGTCTATTACACTCTCTCTCTCTCTCATTAAATTGTCCTGCAGAGTCCTTTTTATTAGTCCTTTACATTTAACTCAAGTGGGTGCCATTTTCATACATATATTTGAAAATGTGAAATTGGCACGTACATGGGATAAAGGACCAATGTAAATGGTTCTTTGGAGGACAAATTAACTAATAATTCCTTAATTCCTTTTTACCTGATCTTTAGTACAAGCAGTGTAATATGCATAATTCAGTCTTTACAATGCCATTTGACCTCCTTATTCAGTTGTTTACTTGCTTTTCTGTTGTTGGCTTTATAAGTGTTTGAACTGATACTGTGACCGGAAAGAGATTCCCCTAGAAAATATTCTGTCACTTACGCTTTATTTGTAGTCATCCAGGGCAAAGTCTGGAATTCCATCATGGGAATATTCTTGTTCCATCAAAGGAAGTAAAGGTTGCAAAAAATGAAAACCTTCCAAAAAAACAAGAGTCAAGTCTGATTTTTCCTAGCTGCTTTAGGTAAGTGGTGCGTTTTCATCCTTAAGTTACACAGGAAAATATGAATTTATGTGTCAGTAGAAATGAAAACACACACACATGAGCCAAAGCAAATGTGGTTTCAGGTAGTGGTGGGAAATCTACCCACAGAAGTGATTTTCTCAAACAGCAGTGACTTTCTCAGCGCATTTGTATGTTTCCTGGAATTTCTCCATTCGGTGCTGCACATGTATTAGCAGCAGTAAATCTAGATGAAATGTTAGAACAATCCGTGCAATATTGATGTCTAAACTTGAAAATCATTTTGGTACAAAATGATATGTAACCCTGATCCCTCAAACACAGAGTTGGTGGCATGCAGGGTTCTGCTAGGAGCTCTGGCTTAGCCACTTCAGCAAGTCTTTGCACAACACTAAAATAAAATCAAAGACAAAGATTGTTTCTGGTTTGTAATACACAGAACCAAATGAAAGTAGTCTTATGTCACTGGTGTATCATTTCATTCTGGACCTGCACTTGGGTCTCAAATAAGAACACAGCCCTTTTGGAGACAGCAGCGAATCCCATTGCTTAAAAAATCCCATCAAAGTCAATTGTGCATGTACAGTTTTGTGAGTATGTGTGTGCCTGTGAGTGTTTGTGTACATATGCCTATGGGCACATTGTGGGTGTGCACAGGTGTTCATAGAGAAATGTGTGTGTGCTTATCTGTAGAACTTCCCAGCTTCCTCATGCAGATGTAACACCTGTGGCCTGTTCCTTTCTGTTAGAACAACCAGTTAGCTCCAGTTTACATCTGAACATTCTCCAGGCTTCCTGAAAGGGCTAGAAAATTCCCCCACTTTTTAAAAAAATGACTCATTATATTCTCCTTCATGGAGCCAAAGGCCAGCAGGGTCACTGAGCTGCTCACACAAGCCCTCTTCAGCTTACAATGCTCTTTGCTTAGGCCAGCTCTCCTTGTGCCTGAGGAGAGAGTGAGTAATGGGTACAAGCCGCACGTTGGGGCTTTAGGACTGGACTATTTCAGGAGCATTAGAAAACCACGATAAAAGGGCTCAGTGCTGCATTCAGTGACACTGGCATCAATTTAGACAAATGCCAGGGTTTCAGGTTTACACAAGTGGCAGTGGGAGCAGAATGTGTCCAAAGTCTGTCTGTCTTTCTGACTGGTGTCAGATAAAATATTTTACCCTTCAAACAGAAACCGTGAAAGTCTCCTGCATGCTTTTCATAATCAGTGAGTGTGCAAGCTCTCTGTGTGTGAGGGATTGCTGAGCCAGAGTTTGAAACCTCCCTGCTGCCTAAGCTCACTCTCTTGCAATGCCTAGCCAAAGCCATCTTGAGGGCATTGGCTGGGGTGCTGCGGGGGGGAGGGTGGAAGTGTGTGTGTGTGTGTGTGAATATGATTGTGAGGTACAAACAAATGTTCTTTGTCAGCTGTCATTTATAATTTACTTCATGAACTAACTCTCCCAAATTGCAGCAGAGAGTCATTAGGAGAAAGATATGATCATCTTCAATTTCTTTTAAGTTAGTTTGGGAGCAAACTGCAAGATATGAAACTTTGAATCATTTGCAAAGACTACTCTGAAAAAATCAAATTAGCAGAATATTTGCTGATAATTTGTGACAGTTTTGAAAACACAACAGCTCCCCCTACAGCACAGAGGGAAAACTGCCTAAGAGGGAACCGCTGTATCCTCAGTTGGTATAGCTTGCAGGCCAGAATATCATTTTGAGTTACTTTGGACTTGTCTACATGCAGAGATGTGCTGATGTAATTCAAAGTGTGATTTTAAACCAGTTTAGTTGAACCAATTCAAAAGATTGTGTGGACACTCTTCTTTTGCTTTAAACCAGGCTTACTTCAGTTTAGGTCAAGTAGCTTGGAAGTGGGTTTAAGAGAAACCAAAGTAGGTCACTCTTAACTGAAATAATAGTGTCCACCTAGGGGTTTGCACAGGTTAAATCAGTCTAATTAAGCCAGTGCAGATTTGTGTGTACACAAGGCCTTATTCTGTCTAGCCATCTATCTGATCCCCCTCACCATCTCTCAGACCCAAACTTCAGCTTTTTTTTTTTAACCTTTTCTACATTATACAAAACCTTCCAGTATTTTATAAACATAATACAGCTGGGCCAAATCTCCAATTCCTTCCTCAGGCAAAACCCCCATTGGTTTCAGAGCATTTGGCTTGGAATTGTGTCTGTAGGATAGGATGGTTTGGGGAACTATAAAGAGTTCTATTGGCAGGAGTGTGCTGGTCAGCCCAACCCATGCCAATAAAACCCTCACACCACACCATAGCACCATGTTCTCTTGCCATGCTCCATGTTTTATTGAAAAAAAAATTTTTAGAAATATTTCAGAAAGTTTTAAAAAAATGGATTGGTGTTATTTCAGCTGCCTATAAACCCTTGTTTCCATAAGGCCAATTTTTCAGGTGTCAGAAGGAAAGAAGAAAAACAAAGACATTTTTAGAACCCCTGAAACCAGAATTTTTATATACACAGTAGCAATAGTCCAACTTTAAGGTCCAATATCCGTTAATTCGCTAGGATTACATAAGAACCTAAGAAGGTCCATACTGGGTCAGACCAAAGGTCCATTTAGCCCAGTATCCTATCTTCTAACAGTGGCCAATGCCAGATGCCCCAAAGGGAATTAGCAGAACAAGTGATCATCAAGTGATCCATCCCCTAATCCCCATTCCCAGCTTCTGTCAAAACTGAGGCTAGGGATACTATTCCTGGCTAATAGCCATTGATGGACCTATCCTCCATGAACTTGTCTAGTTCTATTTTGAATCCTGTTATAGTCTTGGCCTTCACAACATCCTTTGGCAAAGAGTTCCACAGGTTACTTGTGCGTTGTGTGAAGAAATATTCCCTTTTGTTTGTTTTAAACTAGGGCTGTCGATTAATCACAGGTAACTCACACGATTAACTCAAAAATATTAATTGTGATTTTAAAAAAATCATTGCAATTACTCATGGTCTTAATCGCACTATTAAACAATAGAATACCAACTGAAATTTATTAAATATTTTTGGATTTTTTTTACATTTTCAAATATACTGATTTCAATTACAACACAGAATAGAAAGTGTACAGTGGTGACTTCATTATTTTTTTAATAAACATTTGCACTGTAAAATAATAAACAAAATAAATAGTATTTTCAATTCACCACATACAAATACTGTAGTGTGATCCCTTTATCACAAGAATATATGTAAGAACATAAAAGTATATGAAAGTAAATGAAAAGTATCATGAAAGTACAACTTACAAATGTAGATTTTTTTGTTACATAACTGCACTCAAAAACAAAACAATGTGAAACTTTAGAACCTACAAATCTGCTCGATCCTATTTCTTGTTCAGCCAGTCACTAAGAGAAACACGTTTGTTTACATTTACCGGAGGTAATGCTGCCTGCTTCTTCTTTACAATGTCACCTGAAAGTGAGAACAGGAGTTTGCATGGCACTTTTGTAGCCAGCATTGCAAGGTATTTACACTCCAGATATGCTAAACATTCGTATGGCCCTTCATGCTTCGGCCACCATTCCAGAGGACATGCTTTCATGCTAGTGATGCTCATTAAAAAAATAGTGCATTAATTAAATTTGTGACTGAACTCCTTGGGGGGAGAACTGTATGCCTCCTGTTCTGTTTTACAGGCATTCTGCCATATATTTAGCAGTCTTGGAGGATGACCCAGCACATGTTGTTCATTTCAAGAAACTTTCACACTAGATTTGATAAAACACAAAGAAGGTACCTGTGATGGGATCCCTGGGGTGCATCTTGGGACCATGGGACCGCTGTGCCCCGCTGAACTCTCTCTAGCCTGGGCTGTCCCTCCAATGCTTTGCTAATAACAAGCAGCAAGCCCCTCCAAGTGCTGTGATCACTCAGCACAACAGCATGTGGAGCCCCACATACCCTAGATTGCATGAATGCTCTCAGAGCCACTCATGAATCACACAGAGAAAGGCACCAGAGCCAAATCCCCCCATCTCCCAGCATTGTACGTGAGGAATATACCATTTTGCATTGCTCAAGATGGGCATTGCAAATTAATAAATTGGTTCACCATTTCATCAATGGAAAGTAGACATACACCAGCCTTTGCAAAACCTGAGCAGATTTGCCACACACTTCATACAAACTCACTGATAAAGATAAACAATTAAAACATATTTATTGAGTACAAAAGATAGATTATAAGTGATATTAAGTGACAGGCAAAAAGTCAGAGTTAGTTACCGAAAGAAATAAAATATAAGCACATAGTCTAAACTCTCAAACCCTATTAGACTGAGCAACAGCTAGACTAGGCGGTTTTTCTCACCCCACTGGATACTCCAATCCATAGTACATGGATTTCATCCTTGAAATCTGGGCCAGTCCCCTCAGTTGAAGTCTTCATAGTGTCCTTGTTGCTTGCAGCATAGGTGGGTGACAGAGAAAGGCCCACATGGGCCCCCTGTGTTCGGTTTTATACCTTCAGTCCATGTGCTTGGAAAACACAAGTCCAGGCATGTCTAGTGGGCATTGCTGAGTCTCCAGACAAAGTGGAGCAATTCCCCTGGTGTGGCCTCACGCAGGTGAGTCATTGCATTGTAGCAGGACAATGGTTGTTGATGGGTGGATCGACACCCCGCCTGGGTGTTGGTTACTTTCTTTGCTGTTGCCTCTGAGGGCTGATTCCCCAACTTACAGCATGTTTTAGTGACAACCATACAACACAATTCTCATAACTTCATATGCATTAATGATATACATATAGAAATAAAGAAATGACTTTCAGCAGATCATAACCTTTCCCATGGTACCTTACAAGGTATACTTTATATGTCATATCACAATTATATAAAGATGAGGAATACAGGGGGTTACAGGGTGCTCCCCCAGGATATAGAATGTCACAGTACCAATGTGAGATTTCTAAAATAGCTACAGCACTCAACCCAAGGTTTAAGGGTATGGCTACATTAGAAATTTCAAAGCGCTGCCCCGGCAGAGCTGTGGGAGTGGTGCCGCGGCAGCGCTTTGAAGTGTGAGTGTAGTCAGAGCCGCAGCGCTAGGAGAGAGCTCTCCCAGCGCTGCTTGTAAACCACATCCCTTATAGGTGTAGTGTGCAGCGCTGGGAGCCGTGCTCCCAGCGCTGCCTCCCTGATTACACTGACACTTTACAGCGCTGCACAGGACATCTGGGCACAGCCCAGGGCCATCTTGTGTCTGTTGGTCTGAGGGGCCAGGACCCCTGAGATATGTGTGTGTGACAGCATATGCAAAGGCTGGCAAGACAACAGCATGAGTGCAGCCTTGTGGGGTTTCCTGTCCCCTGTGATAAATGCAGGAGATACTATACTGGTCCTCAGATGGATTTGAATGGAGTAGCTCTGCCACAGGCCTGTCAGGGATTCTTTGCTGCTCTTGCTTCCCTGCTAGACATGAAGGTTATTAGAATTACCAATCACCCATATTTCAGTCTCCTGAGTTAAGATAATGTCCTTGGGATTATGAAGTGTTATTGGATCGTGGCACTAAAACAGAATGCTATAATACTGCTAGTCTGTTGCATTTATTTATGGATTCTCAAGAGCATGCTCTTGCTTAGAGATCTCTATACAGATGACTTCTCTTTAGTACAAGGACACCAGGTGAGAGTTTTGTCTGGTCAACAGATTCGCTGGGTCTCATGGCTGATATGCTTATTAAAACTCAGTTAAAGGTGGGGTTGGCAACTTTCTCTTACAAAACTGAACAGCCTTACCCCACTCCCTGCTCTGCCCCTTCTCCAAGGCCCTGCCCAGGCCCTGTCCCTTCTCCGAGGCCCTGCCCCCGCTCACTCCATTCCCCCTCCCTCCGTTGCGCGCTCTTCCCCACTCTCACTCACTTTCACTGGGCTGGGGCAGGTGTTTGGGGTGCAGGATGGGGTGAGGGCTCTGGCTGGGGCCAAGAGCCTTGGAGTGCGGGAAGGAGCTCAGGGCTGGGGCAGGGGGTTTGGGCACGGGAGGGGTTGCGGGCACCGGCTTGGGGGTTGGGCTTTTGGGGTGAGGCTGAGACTGAGGGATTCAGAGTGCGGGAGGGGGCTCTGGACTGGGGCAGGGGGTGGTGTGTGGGGTGTGAGCTCTGGGAGGGAGTTTGGGTGCAGGAGGGGGCTCAGGGCTGGGGTTGGGGTGTAGGGTGCTGGCCCTGGGAGGGAGTTTGGGCACTGGAGGGGGCTCAGGGCTGGAGTAGGGGGTTGGGTGTGCAGTAGGGGGCTGGGGGTATGGGATCTGGCTGGGTGGTGCTTACCTTCAGGCAGCTGCCAGAAGCAGCCGTCATATCCAGCTCCTAGGAGGAGGGCCAGGAGGCTCCGCATGCTGCCCCCACTACAGGCGCCACCCCTGCAGCTCCCGTTGGCCGTGGATCCCGGCCAACGGGAGCTGCAGAGCCGGCACTCACTGGCGGCGGGAAGCGGAGCACCGCAGCTGGGAACTGGTGGAGTAGGGTGGGCTGGAGCTGGGTTGCTCCTCTTTTTGCCACTGCCAGTTAGTGGCGGGGGACCCCCTTCCCCAAACCTCCTCCCCTGAGCAACACGGCTGGGGCCAGGGTGAGGGAAGTGGAGCAGGCTGCTCCTGGCCCCGCGCTAATCTCCTGGGCCACTCTGGGCCTGTGGGGCCCCCCAAAGTGCCCCCCCAGCTCCTGCCTCCCATGCCCTGCAGGCCTTGAGCGCAGCCCAGACCCTGGTGGGGTGGGGGGGATCAGGTGCTGTGTAGGGCACCCAAATAGCTAGGGATGACCCTGTGCCTGTTGAGATGGAGATGTCTGTTTTATTCCCCTCCCTCGTCAAAAGGGGAGCGAAGTACAAGAAACCCCGTCTCAGAGGAGTTTTCTTGCTCACTTTGTTGATGGAGATTCAGAAACGTTTCTGTGTGTTTTCCCAGGTGAGATTTCCCAGTATAAATACTCTGCAGCAACCCTACGTGGGTGTGGAAATGAAAGGGAAGGCTCATGTTTTACCACATTTAGTGAAAGGCAGTAGGACGAAGAGGAGGGAGAAGTAGTAATTAAAGCAAACTCAAAATTCTGCCTGAATCTCTGCAGTCAGTGAAGTTACACTGGGGATAATTACGGCCTACTATCTTTTCTGACACCTAGGTGATCGGCTTTTGTTCTCAGCCTTTGCTGAATATTTAGCATATCACTAGCTGTGCCTGTGTTATTCTCAATGACTGTTATCAATTATTATTCGTATTGCAATAACATCCAGAGGCCTGATGTACAAATATAGATGAGGAAACAGCCCTTGCCCTGAAGCCCTTAAAGGCAAAGAAGACTAGTGCACTGTGACAGGAGTAGGGAGCGGGGCATAGGTGGATATATAGTTTTGACAGACAGAAATGCATTTGCAAATGCAGAATATTGTGCTCGTTCTGAATAGATGAAGACTAATGATGAGCCGAGCTCAAGGGCAGGTTGGAATTCTGCTAGGTGATGGGACCTTGATTTTTCTGTCTTGGAGATGGGCTGCAATTTCTTATTGAGATCCCAAGTGGACCATGCTTAAGGGGTCTTGACCTTTGTCCCCATTTGTGCACCTCATAAAACCTCTCCAGCTTTGGGATGACTGGCCATCTGCACTCAGGCAGGAGCGGCACCAGAGTTTCTGGTGCTCTAGGCAGAATTTGGGGGGGTGGCATTTTGTGCGCTCCCCACGGGGCGCGTGGTAGCTTCCAGTTCCGCTCCCATTGCGCCGCCGAAGGACTCTCTGCCGAAATGCCACAGGCAACAGCAGCAGTCATTGAGCTGCTCAATTGCCTGCCGCTGTTTTCCGCAGCACTTCGGCAGAAGGTGCTTCTTCGACGGCGTGACAGGAGCAGAACCGGAAGCTCCCATGCACCCCATGGGGAGCGCACAAAATGCCGCCTCCCGAATCCTGGTGCCCTAGGTGACCACCTAGGGTTGCCTAATGGAAGCGCCGGCCCTGCACTCAGGAATGGAATACCAGGGCTTGGCATGTTTGAGGTGCATTAGCAGAGCCATGCGAGGGGCTGAGGGTGGGAAGAAGGTACATTGGCAGAGATGTTTGTGTGGCGTTTGCCTGCACTATGGCTGGCTTAGTCCAATGGTTAGTCTCTCAGCATTAACCTCCTGTTTAGGGTGGAGTTAGTCTGTTGAGGTATGACAGGTTTTGAGGTGCCCGGTTTGACCTGACAGTGAATGAACTCTGATGTGTCCTGGTGGCTTTTCCCCTGGATAGTTAACAGTGTTTGCTCTCACAATGATACTTGCATCTAAAGATTTCAGTGACAACACTCCTGAGATGTAGCTAATGCACAACCTGAGCATGATAGAGCTGCTGGAAGAAAAGATAAGAGGACTGGAGATGCAGGTGGAAACTCTGGCTGAATTTAGAAGGGGGTTTGAGCAGTTGATGGAACACAGACATGATGAGGCACAGGGGATAAGCTCAGACGAGCAGATGGAAGCAGGACCAAAGAATTCTGGGGAGCTGCTGGGTGAGGAAAGTGGAATACGGTGGAAGCATGTGACTAGGAGAACCAGGCAGAGGAAAAGAACGGCCAGCGACGGAGAAATAGAACTCAGGAACAGTTTGCTGGGTTGGAAAATGAAGATGGAGCACAGCAGGTGCTCGCTGAAGGAGAGAGGGCAAGGAAAAAGAGGCGAGCGCTAGACCTGCAGAAGGAGAATCTCAGGGAGGAGTCAATGGAGGCGACACCAAGTATGAGCCCTAGGAGGATTTGCGAGGGCGAATACGAATCGAGAGGACTTGCGGCCAGCTGGTGCGGGGGATAGACCGGAGAATCACACTGTCGCCAGGAAAAGGCAAGTCTACGTGATTGGAGACTCTTTACTGAGAAAGAATAGACAGGCCTGTAACTAGACCTGATCGGAGAAACAGAAGGGTGTGCTGTCTACCGGGGCTAAGGTACAGGATGTGGACCTGAGGCTGAAAAGGATCCTAGCGGAGCGGGAAAGAACCCGTTGATTGTCCTTCATGTGGGAACGAATGATACGGCTAGTCACTCGCTGGACTGTATCAAGGAGGACTATGTCAGACTGGGGAAGACGCTCAAGGAAATCGAGGCTCAGGTGATCTTCAGTGGGATTCTGCCGGTTCCTAGAGCGGGGCGACGAAGGAGCGACAAGATTATGATGATTAACAGATGGCTCAGGCAGTGGTGCTATAAGGAGGGCTTTGGGATGTACGGTCATTGGAAGCGTTTACGGACAGACGACTGTTCGCTCGGGGATGGACTTCATCTAAGTAAGGAGGGAAATAGACTTCTAGGATGGAGGCTCGCCGACCTCATTAAGAGAGCTTTAAACTAGGAAGTTGGGGGAGATGGTTGGGAGATGTTCAGGAGATCTCCACGCCGGAATTTAACCTGGAGAGGAAGTAACGAAGTGAGAGGGGATACCCTTGTGGACCGAAGAATTGACCCGAGGAGGAAAAGCGGAGTTGAAACTAGACTAACGGGTGATGCTGGTGGTAGAAAGTCTGTGCACGACGGGGGAAAGAATGTCACTGACGCCAAACGCAAAAATTAAAATGTCTGTACACTAATGCGAGGAGCCTAGGGAACAAGATGGAGGAACTGGAGCTACTGGTGCAGGAAGTGAACCCGGATATTATAGGGATAACAGAAACCTGGTGGAATAGTACTCATGACTGGAGTACAGGTATTGAAGGCTATGTGCTGTTTAGAAAAGACAGGAAGAAAGGCAAAGGTGGTGGAGTAGCCTTGTACATCAATGATGAGGTGAACTGTAATGAAATAAGAAGTGATGGAATGGATAAGACGGAGTCTGTCTGGGTAAAAATCACGCTGGGTAAAAAAGCTACTAGAGCTTCCCCTGAGATAGTGCTTGGGGTGTGCTACAGACGCCGGGATCTGATTTGGATATGGATAGAGACCTCTTTAATGTCTTTTAATGAAGTAAACACAAGGGGAAATGTGTGATTATGGGAGACTTCAACTTCCCGGATATAGACTGGAGGACGAGTGCTTGCAAGAATAATAGGGGTCAGATTTTTCTGGATGTGATAGCGGATGGATTTCTTCATCAAGTAGTTGAAGTACCTACGAGAGGGGATGCCATTTTAGATTTGGTTTTGGTGAGCAGTGAGGACCTCGTAGAAGAAATGGTGGTAGGGGACAACCTTGGTTCGAGTGATCATGAGCTGATTCAATTCAAATTAGATGGAAGGATAAACAAACGTAGATCTGGGATTAGGGTTTTCGACTTCTCGAGGGCTAATTTTAAAGAGTTAAGGAAATTAGTTAGGGAAGTGGATTGGACGGAGGAACTTGTGGATTTAAATGCGGAGGAGGCCTGGAATTACTTTAAGTCGCAGCTGCGGAAACTGTCGGAAGCCTGCATCCCAAGAAAGGGGAAAAAAACCATGGGCGGAGTTGTAGGCCAAGCTGGATGAGCAAGCAACTCAGAGAGGGGATTAGGAAAAAGCAGAAAGCTTACAGGGAGTGGAAGAAAGGCGGGATTAGCAAGGGAAGCTACCTTAGTGAGGTCAGAACATGTAGGGATAAAGTGAGGAAGGCTAAAAGCCGCGTAGAACTGGACCTTGCAAAGGGAATCAAAACCAATAGTAAAAGGTTCTACAGCCACATAAATAAGAAGAAAACAAAGAAAGAAGAAGTGGGGCCGCTATACACTGAGGATGGAAACGGAGGTTAAGGATAACCTAGGCATGGCCCAATATCTAAATAAGTACTTTGCCTCGGTCTTTAATAAGACTAGTGAGGAGTTTAGGATGATGGAGGGATGATAAACGGGAATGTGGATATGGAGGTGGATATTACCGCATCTGAGGTAGAGGCCAAACTTGAACAGCTTAATGGGACAAAATCGGAGGGCCGGACAATCTCCACCCGAGGATATTAAAGGAACTGGCGCGTGAAATTGCGAGCCCGTTAGCGAGAATTTTTAAGCAATCGGTAAACTCGGGGTTGTGCCGTACGACTGGAGAATTGCTAACGTAGTTCCTATTTTTAAGAAAGGGAATAAAAGTGATCCGGGTAATTATAGGCCTGTTAGCTTGACGTCTGTCGTGTGTAAGGTCTTGGAAAAAATTTTAAGGGAGAAAGTAGTTAAGGACATTGAGGTCAATGGTAATTGGGACGAATTGCAACATGGATTTACTAAAGGTAGATCGTGCCAAACCAACCTGATCTCCTTCTTTGAGAAGGTGACGGATTACTTAGACAAAGGAAATGCGGTAGATCTAATTTACCTCGATTTCAGTAAGGCGTTTGACACGGTTCCGCATGGGGAACTGTTAGTTAAATTGGAAAAGATGGGGATGAATATGAAAGTTGTAAGGTGGATAAGGAACTGGTTAAAGGGGAGACTCCAGCGGGTCGTACTGAAGGGTGAACTGTCAGGCTGGAAGGAGGTTACTAGTGGAGTCCCTCAAGGATCGGTTTTGGGACCGATCTTATTTAACCTTTTTATTACTGACCTTGGCACAAAGAGCGGGAATGTGTTAATAAAGTTTGCGGATGACACGAAGCTGGGGGGTATTGCTAACACGGAGAAGGACCGGGATACTATTCAGGAAGATCTGGACCACCTTGTACACTGGAGTAATAGTAATAGGATGAAATATAATAGTGAAAAGTGCAAGGTCATGCACTTAGGGATTAATAATAAGAATTTTAGATATACGTTGGGGACGCATCAGTTGGAAGCGACGGAGGAGGAGAAGGACCTTGGGTATTGGTTGATAGCAGGATGACTATGAGCCGCCAATGTGATATGGCTGTTAAAAAAGCAAATGCGGTTTTAGGATGCATCAGGCGAGGTATTTCCAGCAAGGAGAAGGAGGTGTTAGTGCCGTTATATACGGCGCTGGTGAGACCCCACCTGGAATATTGTGTGCAGTTCTGGTGTCCCATGTTTAAGAAGGATGAATTCAAACTGGAACAGGTTCAGAGACGGGCTACTAGGATGATCCGAGGAATGGAAAATCTGCCTTATGAAAGGAGACTCAAAGAGCTTGGCTTGTTTAGCCTGGCCAAAAAGAAGGCTCCGGGGGGATATGCTTGCTCTATATAAATATATCAGGGGGATTAACGTTAGGGAGGGAGAGGAATTATTTAAAGTTTAGTACTAATGTAGGCACGAGGACGAATGGGTACAAACTGGATATTAGGAAGTTTAGACTTGAAATTAGACGAAGGTTTCTAACCATTAGGGGAGTGAAGTTCTGGAACAGCCTTCCGAGGGAAGTAGTGGGGGCAAAAGACTTATCTGGCTTTAAGATTAAGCTTGATAAGTATATGGAGGGATGTTATGATGGGATAGTTTAATTTGGGCAATTGATCTTGGATTATCGGCAGATAAGTCTGCTCAATGGTCTGTGAGGGGATGTTGGATGGGATGGGAACTGAGTTACTGCAGAGAATTCTTTCTTGGGTGCTAGCTGGTGAGTCTTGCCCACATGCTCAGGGTTTAGCTGATCGCCATATTTGGGTCGGGAAGGAATTTTCCTCCAGGGCGGATTGGCAGAGGCCCTGGAGGTTTTTCGCCTTCCTCTGCAGCGTGGGGCATGGGTCGCTTGCTGGTGGATTCTCTGCAGCTTGAGGTCTTCATCACAATTTTGAGGATTTCAATAACTCAGTCATGGGTTAGGGGTTGTTATAAATGTGTATGGGTAGGGTTTTGTGGCCTGCCTTGTGCAGGAGGTCAGACTAGATGATCATATTGGTCCCCTCTGACCTATGAGTCTATGAGGATGTGTCCCAGGGGCTCTGCCCTGGCTTGTCGTGTAACCGTAGGCAGCTCACTTAGCATCTCTCAGCCTCAGTTTCTCCCTTTGTACAGTGCTGCAGGATCTGTGAGTGACTAGAGCTATGTCACATCTAAGTAGTACCGTTTGAGAAAAAATGCAGCTGTGAGAGAGGAAATCCTTTGCTTAGAAGACACTCGGTGCTGGTGCGATGTGACAGAGTAGAGAAAGTTGCGCAAATAAGTATGTAGCATAAGGCTCTTGCTACTAGATCAGCGTGTGAAAGGTGTAAACATCTGCACAGGGACTCTGCAAGAGTATTTGCAGACAGCTCATCTTTCTGCATTACCAATGTAAATGTCCTTTTTTTATATAGGGAAACATTTAAAAACAAAATATACTAATCTCTCTAACCAAAACCTATTACCAAAAGCTTAGCATGAGCAGCTGACCCAGAATAAGTTAAATTCTGCTCTCAGGTGACCCCACTGTAGTCAGTGGGGCTACATGGGTATAACTGAGAGCTGTATTTAGCCCCATTTGTTGTAAGTTTCTAACTTGTTTCACTAAGATCATCTTAGATCAGCAGTTCTCAAACTTCATTGCACCGTGACCCCCTTCTGACAACAAAAATTACTACCCCAAGAGGGGGACTGAAGCCCAAACCCTGCTGCCCCGGGTGTGGGTGGGCAAAGCTGCCCTAGGGCTTCTGCACTGGGCAGGGGACATATAACCTTAGCTCCCTGCTCAGAGCTGAAGCCCTCGGGCTTCACTTCGGTCCCGGGCGGTGGAGCTCATGCATCAGTTTCGGCCCTGGGCCCCAGCAAGACTAAGACCAGCCTTGGTGACCCCATTAAGCAGTCCCGACCCACAATTTGAGAACCCCGTCTTAGATTATTCAACACTGAGCCGAGCCTTGCAAGCCTCCTGTTCATCAGCTGATGCCCCACAGTAGTCAATGGGACATTCATACACCGGGCTGCAAAAGCGCTCAGGGCCAGATTGCCAGTTGCGCAGCACCCACAGTTGGGGTTCAGATGTTCAGTCCTGCACAGATCCCAGCCACAGTCCACCATTGTGACACTTCTGGGCTGATTTTCGAAAGAGCTCAGTCAGCACCAGCATGTCCCTGGTGAGCTGAGCCTTTCTGCAAGACTGGCCCTGGGGGATTTTAGGGTTCCAGAATTCATAGACGTCTATCACTTTTCACTAGCTGTTTTTAACATTTCAGTGGGTTTCTCCATCTCAGGAGCGATTTGAGTCTGTTCGCTCGCACTTTCTTTTTACACTCTGTAGAGCTGAGTGACAGAGAACAGTGAAAACACCGGTGGACATTTTTGTGATGGAGACCAGCAGATAGATAAGGCTAACTAGCCAAGTGGGCAAGTAGTTTAGGTGGAAAGAAAGGATTTGATGGAATGTTTTCTCACTTTAATTTTTTAATCCATATTCACATGCTTTTTTCTTTAAGCTTGGGAAACTCCAGCAGCTTGTTAATTGATTCTTAATTCTGTAATATAGAAACATCACACCAAGTGTTTCACTTCCTGGTAAAAGGAGTCAGCAGGATTCACAGACCACCGGGGCTTTTGCTTTAGTGGCTGTCTCAATTTTGTTCAAAGGGGCCTGATCTTGCAGGTCATTGAGCACCTTCAACCCGCCCTTACTCCCATACCTGTGCGATCCTGGTGGGACCTGGTGAGTCCTATCGATATTTCAGTCTCTGGTGAGTAGCTCCAAGCATCAGAGAATGTCCCTGTGTGAGTCTCCTTTCAGTGAGTCTCCTGGACAAGGCTCAGAACAGGCTGGCTAAGAAGCCCATGAGGGCTGCGCTTGTATTTGTTAAACCTGCCATTTATATTGATTTGTGGAAGCTTCTTGAGGTGATAAAACAATTAGGCATGAAATGAGCTCAATGAGCGGCATCTATGATACTATGGTGATGATGGCTCTAGTCTGTAAGAACCTGAGGAGACTAGAAAGCCAAGATCTGAGGGTTTGCTGGTCAGGTTAGCATCACTAATGCAGTACTGCAGCCCTTAAATCAATTAACGAGAATGAATCTGGATCAACTTAGCACCCTATACAATAGAATCTCCTCTGAGATGCTCCAGTGCTGGGCATTACAACTACCGAACCTGCCTTTACATGCCTCATGCTCCTTTCAGTACAGGTGTGGGGCATTATCACCCCCGCTCCCAGCAAAGTGCTCTGATAGCTAAGTTATTGCAATAAGAAAGCAGTAGACTCAGCCAGTTCCCAGAACTCACATCCCTCGTGTTCCTACATTATAAAGTATTGAGCATTATTGCTGGCTGAGTAGTTTTATTTGGATGCAATCAATGTAGAGCAAAGCATAGCTTAGGAAAGAGCCAGGGGAAGCCAGCCCTGCCCATTGAATCAGTCTGAATGGGAACAGTACCGGGCAAGTTGGTCATACATACCGCAGGACAGTCAGATATCTTTATTCTACTGCTGCCAGGCACCTTTCCCACCAGGTCCCAATGTCGGGCATGCGCACGCATGTTCATACAGACACACGCACATCCTTACCTAAGTATTTCCACTGGGAGACTCAGTCTCTTTCCCAATGAGGAGATGTGCACAGCACAGACACTGTCACTCTTGCCAACACAGGTGCAATTTATTGCAGGTTCAGCTGACAGACCAAGGATCTGACGGGGCCTGGAGACTGAACACTCACAACGCCCAGACAAAACACGCTTCTGTGATGGGTTGGGTCACAGAAAACCCCTTGGGAACTGCCAACTGGTGTGCTGAGACTACCACTGAGCCTGTTTCCCCTGGAAGCTTGGGACTTCAGTGTCCTGCCTGGTTTGAGCCAGACACGCTAGCCTGCTGCAAACCCAGACCCAGGTGTGAACCACATCCCCTAAAAGCTGCAAGTTTAACCAAAAACAGCTTAAGAAGTGTTCCTGTCTCCAGCACTCAGGTACCCAGCTCCCAATGGGGTCCAAATCCTAAATAAATCCATTTATCATAAATTGTTCTTCTCAGGCTCAGGTTGGCCACCCCTAGCCCAAAGGATCCTGAGCCAGGGATCTAAGATTACTCACATCCAACAAGCCATTCCAGTCTGTAGAGCAGGGGCGAAGGATCTCCACCAAGGACACCCAATCTAGGCACCCAGCTACCTCTCTTAGGTGGAGACCCACATCTCTCCCCATCATGACTGGGTTTTTTTTCCAGGCTGCGCAGTTCCCTGTTTACATCATGATATTCCCAGCAAGCCAGACAGCCTAACCAGGCCAGCATTTGTGCTTTGCTTTCTCTCTTCAGAGGCTAGAAATGACATAACTGCACCAGCGATAAGGTACCTCACAGCTCTTTCTAGTCAAGCAAGTTTATATTTTGAGGTGAAAGCAATGCAGAGAAAACGTATTAAAAAGAACAAAGAACCTACACACATGCCAATGCGCTCACCGGAGATCATCCCTGATGCCAGCAGGGGTTCTGGCAGGAGTCGCGCCTGTCTGTGGTTACAAGCGCATAACAGCGCTAGCTGAAACCCCCACTATGCCCCCATCTGTAGGTCAGTCTCTCCAGGATGCAGCTCACGCCTTTGATCTTCAGATTGCAGGAACAGGTAATGAGCAGACAATAGTACCCACCTCCATTCACCTGCCGCTAGAGAGCCCCAGGCAAACCACTTGACACAGCCGGTACAAAAGTCCATTCCTGTCTGACCCATTGTTCATAAAATATATGAAACTCATAACACTTCCCAGGCTCACCTCTGAAGTTAATACCATGACCTCCGAAGAGAGACAAACTGAATTCAATGCCATGTATGAAGGCGATTACAAGAAACGGACATCTCTGTCTCACACACACACATACACATGCAACCATACATGCACAAACACATCTACCCTTGTTGTGAACAGACCCACATAAGATAAACATTGTAGCTGTCCAGCTTTTCTGCCTCCAGTTGACCTGGTGACACTATTGTCGCTTCCCCAGTCTCTGCTCTTGTACCTGCTGGCCATCTAGACCACATGTAGGTGGGAGGAGTTGACTTGTGAAAAGAGCTTTTTCCTACCAGATGTTTCAAGCTGCAGGATTTGTGTGAAGCCACGGCAGTCATTAGCATCCTGAGGCTCTAATCTGTCTGTGAAAGGGAATGAACAGCAGGCAGCAGTGTACTAGCTGCATGATCTCCTTGTGTTTATTACTCTTCCAAACTCCACCAAACAAGGGAATTATTCAACAAGGCTTCAGGATGTCACAGGAGCAGCAAATACTGCTGTGTGGCAGGTGCCCCACAATGGTGCAGCGTTAGCAACAGGTATCCAAGGGTGAGATACATTCTCAGTTTTTCACTGAATGGTTTGGGATCAACCTTATCCCCAATTTCATTTCATTTCTGCTGCTGCTTCTTTCCTCCTTGATTCTAGCTGAGATCAGACATGCCAGATATTTCAGATCTGACTTGCTCCAGGAATTTCTCAAGCAAGCCCCTTCCCCGTCAGCTGGACAGCTCACCATGGCATCCATGGTTTGGGGTCATAACCAAACTCTTGGGAAGAGAGAGTGGCTTGCTAGCTTCAGTCACCGACCTAAGTACACATATGGCCCCTTGGTGTCATCATATCTTCCAGATCACAGTGGTTAATGGATTGATACTCATAGCACAACTGTGAGGTCAGGAAGAATTATCCCCATTTTACAGATGGGAACAGAGGCACAGAGCAGATTAAGGGTAATATTTTTGAACGCACCCAAGTTAATGGGACTTTTGTAAACTCTGTGGCTCAGTCGGGAATTGAACTTGGGTCTCCTGAAGCCCCAGCCAGCACTCTGTCCAAGACCAGCTTTTCTTCTCAGGTTAGGTGCTGAAGTTCTCAATGAATCATGGCCTACATGAGCAATGGTGTGGGGAACCCTTTAGTGCATTAGGGGCTGCAGTCACCTTTGGCAAACACAATAGTTCTGTACATGAGTCCCCATCCTTAGCACATTCCCCAGGGACAGACACAGAGCTGTGAGTCATAGAATATCAGGGTTGGAAGAAATCTCAGGAGGTCATCTAGTCCAACCCCCTGCTCAAAGCAGGACCAATCCCCAGGCAGATTTTCACCCAAGTTCCCTAAATGGCCCCCTCAAGGATTGAACTCACAAGCCTGGGTTTAGCAGGCTAATGCTCAACTCACTGAGCTATTCCTTCCCCCTTAGAGTCTATTACTAACACACTAACACACTGACATACCCAGCAAGTGCTGAGAAGAAGCTTTTTAACAGTGGAAAATCAGGCATTCAAACTGGAGATCCCTGAGGGTTACAAGTGCACAGGGGTAAAACAACAGGCGAGCAGACCGCAGGCACATACCAGTGTCCAGCTACAGTGTCACAGGCCTTCAGCAGCCTCAGAGCCTTCCTTATCAGTGAGTAGCCTTTACTACAGAGAGGTCTTTTGGGTCTTTCTATTTCTAGTCATATTGTGGACTCTGCTAGCACTTACTGTACCTACCCACCCACCAAGAGGGTCCCCAGCCTACTCTTGCTCCTACACCACATCCAAAATAGACTTGCAAGCTGTCCTTGCTGTCCCTCATAAGTGAGGCACCTAACGGCACAGTGTCCTAATGGCATCTCCAAACTTTCAGGGAGCATTCGTCCTGCTCAGGCACTGACTGCAAACAGATGCAGGGGTGACATGCTAGAACATATTGCAGTGTTGCAGAGGAGCTCTGGTTACTTCCTGAGGCCCTACTGGTTTTACAAAACCAACCCAGCTTTCTTGTGTGTGCTTTAAATTGTTATATGGTAGCCTACTGAATCAAACTCCAGTAAAGCACCTTCAAGGAGCGGTGCAAGGTTTTCCTCATAGAGTTGTAATGTTTTATTCAGATCACTTTCAATATTAGAAACCATCCCTTCTGTTTCTTTTCAGATCTATCTTTGTGTGTGGGGAGGTGGGCATGGGGGTGAGTAGATGTGTACAGATATGTGTGTGTATGCGGATGTTTGTCCGTCCACTATGGGGCCTGAGACCCAGACCCTCACAGGTATTTAGGTGCCTAACGCCTATTGATTTAAATTTATTTCAGTGCGCGTTAAGGTGCTGGAACACATTTGAGGAACTGGGCCTGAGTGTTTTATACCTGCTACAGTGCACACTAGGATTCCTCAACATTGTATATTCCCCCCACATACACACACACACACGCACAGACTTGTTATTATGTCATTTTATCTCTGTCAGTTCATTACACTAATGTGGCTGGTTGGCTCAATGGAATACTTGGGTGAGAACGAAGTGGGACAGGCCTGGCTTCTTCGCCATTAAGAAGGAAGGAAGTTAACATCCTGCTGAAACCTTAAACAGGTGTGTAGGGCAGAGTTACAAGGCAGGGACTCCTTAGATAGTAATTGCTTCAGGATAGGGACGTGTCTACCTCTGTCTCCTAGCACGCTGGGCCCTTCAGCACCCCTGTAATACAAGGGAGCGCTGCTCTATCCTTGCTGCACCAGGCCAGCAGCATAGTGCACACCAGGCGCCCTAGGATCTTCAGTGGCAGGAATGGATCCTCACTTAGACAGACCTTCCCCATGCAACCTTCAGGTGCCCAATATACGTACATGGGGAGGATGCCGCATGCTAAAAGTGCCTAGAGAAATTACAAGTTTGCCACTGCCAGGACTGGACTCTGGTTTGCAGGAAAGCTAGCTTTCAAATCTGGTCTTAAAGCACCAGGCCATCCCCTCCCCACTTCCTTCCCACACGCAGGGCTGGTGCAACCATTTAGGCAAACTAGGCGGCCGCCTAGGGCACCTAGTTGTTGAGGATGCCTAAAAGTCCCCTCAGGAGAGGAGGTGGAGTGAAGGTGAGCTGGGTGGGTGGGGTGCGCGGGGAGGGCTGCCCGCAGTAACGGGGAGGGGGGGCACATAGGGGAACAGCTCCTCGCCCCAGCTTACCTCCACTCTGCCTCCTCCGCTGAGCACACAGCCCAGCTCTAAGTCTCCTCCAATCAGCGCCGCAAGCCCGGGCCGGGAGGAGAATTAGAGCAGCGCCAGCGTGCTCAGTGGAGGAGGCGGAGCCGAGGTGAGCTGGGGTGGGCTACCCAGGCAGGGTTAGCTGCCGTGGTGGTGGTGGGGGGAGAGGTGGGAAGTCTCCCCAAGCAGGGTTAGCTGCCGTGGCGGGGGGAGTCTCCCTGGGCAGGGTTAGTTGCCATGGGAGGATGAGGGGGGAGAGGGGTTAGCTGTCACGGTGTGGGGGGGTAGCTGCTGCGGGGGGGCTCCCCAGGTTGGATGCTGAGTTAGCTGCTGTGGGGGGGGCGGGGTTAGCTGTGGGGGGATGCAAGGTGGAAGTTTCGCCTAGGGCGCGAAACTTCCTTGCACTGGCCCTGCCCACATGCTGGTCTGTAGCTTAAAGCTAAAGCTACTATTGTTTTCTTGTATCTTTCAGTGCACAGTGTGGGAGGGGCCAGTGCCATCTTTGGGAATGTTGAATTCTAGCTTTCAGAGCGTAACAGTTAAAAACTGCACATTCAAAAGAGAGATGGGTGGAACACGGGGAGGGAGAGAGAAGAGAATGTGTGGGAGGCAGAGAGGGGCTGTCTCCTACTTTGGCCCGGATCCTCAAAAGTATTTAGGTACCTAACTTCTATTGAAATCAATGGAGATTAGGTGCTGTGACACAGGGCCAGAATGGGTTACACAACTAACAGGTTAACTGACCCAGAATCAACCTTTAGAGACAAATTAGTATATAATAGTTGTCATTTTTGTGTGTTTACGTATATATTGTTAGAGGTTGGCAATGTAACTAAGCAGTATCCATCTATCTGTTAATTCAGAGATCAAAAGAAGATGTTAACATTTAAATAAGCTGCAAATGTAGTGATATCACTGTCTTAACTTCTCTTAGCAGTTCGTGGTACATCACCTGCAAATAGTGGGAGATAGGCAATTGCCTTATGTTAATCCATGTAGTTACTTATCCAATGATGCTTAGGACATAGGTTTACTTCAGTGCTAGAATAATTGCCTATTGTTGACCCAAGGACTGCCTGCTGTCAAGAAGCTATCATATCCTGCCAGTAATCTCTATAAAAAACTCTTGGGACCTGATCCTTTCATCTCAAATCTGTTCATGCTTCACTGGGGGAAGCTTGAGCCACAAGATAGAGGTCTCCAGCTCCATTCTGGATCATCCTGATATTGGACATTTGACTGAACCTATGGACTAATTCTGAAAGGACTGTTTGCAACTCTAAAGCTCACCATCTCTACAGTGAAACTGACCTAAGAACTCTATCCATGTCTGTATGTATAACGCTCTTTTAACCAATACGCTCTCTCTCTCTTTTCTTTTTTTTAATAAATTTTAGTTTAGTTAATAAGAATTGGCTATAAGTGTGTATTTGGGTAAGATCTGAAATATTCATCTAACGGGGAAGTAATGTGTCTGATCCTTTGGGATTAGTAAAACTTATTATATGATGAATAAAATTTTCAGTAATCCTCACCATATTTGACTAGGCTGTCTGGGAGGGAGCCCAAGGCTGGGTTGCTTTAAGGGAACTGTGTTCTTGGCTTCTGGGTAACTAGTAAGGCATTGTGGAAGCTGTTTTGTTGCTGGCTTGATGAATCTACATATTGGAATAAACACCAGTTTTGGGGATTGGCTGCCCCATTCTGTGCAGTTCGCCCTAGTGGAGCAATCTCAGCATAGCCCCCCTGGGACTCTGGTCACAGGTGCCTAAATACTATGTGTTTATCCAGTGCCTAGCACAGTGATTGGAGGCTTTTAGTCATATTGTAATACAAATATTCAATAAAGTTAATATTTAATAATAATAACAACTAATGAGAAAGAGAGAGACAGAGATTGCAAACCCAGGATATGTCTCTGAGGAAAATCTAAATTCCAGGGGCCCAATTAAATATGATGGTTTCATAATCAATCAATCAGGACTCAAGATTTCAGAAAAGGGTCCAAATCGCCTGCCTGAGCCTCACTGATTTTAATTTTGTATGTATGAAGGCAGGATTCAGCTCAACATGCTTAAAATTTTGGGTAAACTCCTGTTTTCTTGCCAATCTCTTGTTTTTTTGCTAGAAGATCAGTTGTGCTAAAAGCAGTGAAGTGGAGAAAGAGAGCTAGAGAGTGAGATGTGACGTGAAAAATAACTTTTTGTTCACCATAAATTACATTGTAAACAAATATTAAATATTATTCCTTATAATGTTCCTACAGAAAGGAGTAAATAAAGAGAAACCCACCCCAAGCAAGCATTACATCTGGATCAGAAAGGCATCTCCATCACCAAGTTCACCCAGAAACTAAACACTGGCTTAATCCCAAAAAGTTTCTAATATTGTAAACAGATAGGCATAGTCACCCCTACGAAAGATTTTCTCCTGGTTCTCTTTAAATGAACCCCACACCCAGATTTAAAAGTTTGCTGGCTGTAAAAACCAACATGAAATAAAAACTGGTTATCAAAAATAGACTGGATAGTGTGAGGAGGCCTCTGTAGCTTGGTGATTCAGGCATTCACCTGAAAAGTAGGAGAGATGGAGTCAAATTTTCTTCCTACCTGATTCCGAGGAGGGATGTGACTTCATGTCTCCTACTTCCCTCTCTTTGACCCAATGACTAGTCAAGTATTTACACAAAGTAGAACAGCTTCAAGAGAAGCAATTAAGAGCGCCCCCTCTTTCCTGCCAATGGCTGGGTGACTATGACACTAATCTGGGAAAGCAGAGTGGAATCTGAGCTCAAGTCCCTGCTCTAGAGTGGGATTTCAAATGTTGGTCTTCCCACCTTTCTGGCGATTGTTGTGACCAGTGAAGTAGGCCAGGCATATGTGGTTTTCTGGTGCTGGCTGAAACTCATCAGCTCAAATTCACAAATACTTTGGAGCCAACTGAAGTGACACTTTTCAGCAAATAAACCATTCCCCTGAAATATGTAGCCTGCCTTGCTCTCAAAGAGGTCATCATCCTCTCCTACGCCCCGCTCAGACCTATCAGCTCAGGAGAACATCGGACTCCTGCTGCAGCATCCCTATTCCTTCTGAGGGGGACCACTGGGCGAGCATCCAGCACATTGATCCCCACTGACCTCTCAGGAGCCAGAGGCAGGGCAGCCTTGGGCTGAGACTCAGTGTCACTACCCTTGGGGGAAACAGGGCACCACTGGAAGCCCCAAGCATGGTGCCACTGCCTGGAATGGTACAATCCTGTTCTCCAGAGCCCTGTGTGTCTCCAGCCTCAGTCACAGTTGGCAGCTCAGAGGCCTCCAGCATCTTGGACCTTTTAAGAACAGGCCCAGGTAGATCCAGCTCCAGCATCTGTCTCCACCTGCTCCACAAGGAGGACCAGGACTTGCTTCTGTCCAATCACAGGTGATGGGGTGACAACAGAGGGGTGCTCTGAGGGAGCTGACCCCTGAACAACAGAAGCACAGCTAAGGCGAGGTAGGGGGACACAGATCCCAGCAGTTCAGATATGGATACTTATCTGCTACTGGTCTCATGATGTCCCAGCCCCATTCCCTCTGTCCTTTGGCCCTGTATTCTTATCAAGGTCCTCTGATTCAGCAGTGCATGGGCAAGATCCCTTCAGGTGACCCAGTTCAACACCCAAGAATGATTCCATACCCTCCATGGTGGCAAACACTGTATAATCCATCCCATCTATATGGTGCTTCAGAACCCGATTCAAGGGCTGCTCAGGGTTATTTAAAAACCACATAAACCTGGCATCAGATGAGCCTCATGCTTGGGCTTTTGTGGCCCAGGTGGGTCATCCTACTGGCAGAACCCACCTACCCACAGAAGGAGAGGCCAGAGTTCAGGGTCACATGACAAATGAAGGGAAGGGGGATGGAGACTGGGAAAAACAACTTTAGGGGCAGGAGAAAACTGAAGCAAAATTTTGACCCCGAACCCTCCTGAACCAGTGAATCACAAACTGCTTCTGGGCCAGGAAAATCACTCGAGATTTTCTCCTGCAAGAGGCATAGTATATATTAATACAGCCAATACCCTGATCTATACTCAGCTACATATTCTCCACTGAGCAGGGGACAGCAGCTATACACTGACCTCATAGTCTGAACTCTTTTGAATTGCATCCCAGGGTTACCACCACTTCTTGCTAGGAAAAAGCAGGAAGGGGAAACACCACCACCCAGGACTAAGGACCATCACAAACCTCACCTGCTTCCACTCCAAGTGCAAAGCACATTTCATTGACCTAGATTTTCTAACACAAATACATAACAGCATGGATATCTTTTTAAAAACCCACCAACAGTAGCCGCTCCACTACGCACGCTTCTCCCCATGAGTAGAGGATGGGGAATATACAACACGTAACAGATGTTAGTTACGTCATTCAGTGCATGACTGGAAAGGGCTCAGATACAATGGTGATGAATGTGGTATGAGAACCTACACAGAACAGAACATTACCAAAGCAAACCAACCACAAGCTGAGGGTCAGCTACTGCACGCACCAAATATAGCCTCACCCTCAGAAAGGCACACAATCCCCAGAGAGAGTGAGCACTCCTGAGCATAACAGAGCCATTGGGCATGTGAGCTGCACATTTACTTATGGGAAACTATTGCTAAACTTCTCAGATTATATGCTGCATTTATCACTCTCCAGCCAGCTCCTGGCTTTACTGGAGTTGAATGGCTGGTCACAAGGAGGGCAGAGAGAGAGACACGGGCAATAAATGCACAGTGTACATTCTTATAGTATTCACAGATTACATAGAGCCATAGACTCCAAGCCCAGAACAGACTATTGTGTTCATCTAGTCTGATCTTCTTCACAAGTCAGAGAACTGCCCCAAAATCATTCCCAGAGCAGATCTTTTAGAAGAACCATCCAATCTTGATTTTAAAATAGTCAATGATGGAGACTCTAACACGACCCTTGGTACATAGTTCCAGTGGTTAATTACCCACACTGTTAAAAATGTCTGCCTTGTTTCCAGTCTGTATTTCCAGTCTAGCTTCAACTTCTAGCCAGAGGAGCATTTTATACCTTTTTCTGCTAGACTTAAGTCCATTAGCAAATATTTGTTCCCCAAGTAGGTACTTACAGACTGTGATCAAGTCACCACCCCGTCCAACCTTTTTGTTAAGCTAAATAGATTGAGCATCTTGAGGCTATCACTATAAGGAATCTTTTCTAAACCTGTAATTGGTCTCATGGCACTTCTCTGAACTCTCACCAATTTATTAATATTCTTAAATTGTGGACACCAGAACCCGACACAGCTTTTGAGCAAGGATTGCACCAGTGCTAAATATGAAGGTTAAATAATCTCTCCACTCCTACTCAAGATTCCTCTGTTTATGCGTCCAAGGATAACACAAGCCCTGTAAGGGTGAAAGGGGGTCACATCCCAGTTATATTTTAAAACTGAAATATAACAAACTAGATTTGCCAATTGGATAAGTGTTAGCCAATATTAGAATAGAATCTAATAAAATAATCCCTATTGATTGAATCCGGGGTGTGTTAGTTTACTAATTTTATCACTCCATTCTTTTCAGGTCAACTGTTAACTTGAGTAGTATTTCTCAAATCAGGACACTTGGTGAGTCTTACCTAATAAACAATGTATTGATTCACCCAGAAGCCCATCAGTATACAATCAACTGTTCTTTAATCTAGTGTAAGACACAAACATAGTTCTAGGCATGACTGAACACACAATACAGACTTGTAAGCAGTAGTCAGACTGCACCAAGCTATATGAAGAACATCGCAAATCACCAAGATTTCTTATTACATTTATTATGACACCATGTAACTAATTTTTAGTAGCCAACACACTGATCACACTTCCAAGCATGCACTTGTCTTTAAGGCACTTTTAAGAGGATGATCCCTGCAATTGGAAAGGATTAGTCCAAAAGGGACAAGTTTAGAATGTCGAAAGCAATTGCTTAACGTTATTATTTTAAATCTCTCTTAGGCCAGTTTGCTTGGACCTATACATTAATGTATTCATTTGGTTAAGATCTAAAATATGATTACTTTCTGTATGACTAGTGAGTGGAGACTTAACCAGTCTCTTATGTTAAAGACAAGACAGGGCAATGCAACCTTTCAGATGAAATCTGTTGCGATGGTGTATGCAAATCCTTTTTCTTGTCAGAGGCTTTTGATGTTTGATTCATTTCAAGGACTATATTTCAATATTAGCCCACATTATTCGTTGTAATTTCCCCCTTTTTAAGCAATTTATTTTAATAATCCAAAGCTACATCCTTGTTTATATCTTTCAAGGTGCTTTCTTCCATGTACTATACAATTTTTAGTACTTTTAGAATGCCACAATTATTTACAATGAAAACCAACAAAATCTCTTATAATCTTCTAAATTTGATGTACATACTTCAGACATTCTTTGATTGTACATAGGCATTTCATGTTATTTGGGGTTTGCAACAGAACAAGAGACACTAGCCATATAGAGAGAGATGCGGATTTGAGTCACAAGGCAAGCAATTGTGCAGCTTCTAATTTTTGGTGGAAGACATATTGATGGGGGCAAAACAGATTATCAATGATATATTTGATTTTTCAAGACAAGCTAATGTATAGTTTATAAGTTAGGGTGGGTGAATACATGTGGTTCGGATTGCTTGGGGTAACGGGCAGTTCACTCTAATTGATTTTCAGTCTCACAGCAAGTTATGTCTAGTTTGATAGACTTGCAGGGTCCCCACCCTGTCTCTTGATCCGCTCACAATGTGCAATGGGCCACTTTGCTTTGGAAAGCAGAGCATCACCCTTACTTGGTAATTTTTTTGAGCTCTTTTTAATTATGTTGGGACAGAGAAAGGGGACTTATGCATATGCAAATTATAATCGATTCTTGCCTAGGTGATTAACAATAATCTCATTTAGTCATTGTAATTTCTATTCTTGTGGAGACGAACTCCTAACCTTGGCTGATCTGTTGGTCTTTAGACAATGTGTCTCATGTGATACGAACCCTTTTCTTATTGTCTTTAGTTGGATGCTGTTTTGGGATAAACGGAGGTGGAGCACTTTTCTGAGGGCCAGGAGAGATTAACAGTTATTAATTATGCAAAGCAGAGCTGTTCTCTATCCCCATTACAGCCCTTTGGCCTCAGCATCACACAGGGAACCTTTGTTCCACCACAACCCCCAAACCTTTTTCAGAGTCGCTGCTCCCAGGATTTCCCACTACAAATTTCAGCTTGGTTGCAAGGACATTTTTTCTAAAGAAAGAGGCTTTTCTATCTCCTCCGCAGCCATGGCAATAAGCACTCAGCTTTCAGCTTACATATCCCCATCATGGTCTTTTTCTACCATTAGTGGCAGGAGCTGCATAAGAACAGAGTCCGGCTTTATGCCAAGCACTGAGATACATTACTTGGGACTGCAGGGGGCATATGCAACCTTTAGAGCCTTAGGAGGACTTAGCATTGGCAGTTCTGAACCCCTTCTACAACATGTGGTGTTCCCCAAACCCAGCTCAGGTGCAGGGCTTGAGGTCAGGTCTCATCACCCCACCCATGTTGGGTGGTTGTTGCTGCTGCGGCCAGCAGTGCCTACCTGGAGCAATCCTGGCAGTGATTTGCCCGGCCCTCTCCCCATTCTTTCACACTCTTTATGGGCCAAGCATAGTCTGGTCCAAGTACGGGACAACAAGGGGTTAAACAAGACTGGTCTCCGGGTTTTAGCCGCTGGCCCATCTTCATCATCTCCACCAATGTGGCCATGCTTGATTCCATTTTAAACATCCCCAGCAGCCTCTGAAGCAACAAATTCCCCCTTTGCACCTGTTCCAGTTTGAAGGATGGCTGGGTTTGCTTTCCTGCCTCCTCCCTAACATTCTCCAGCCCGCTGCCTATATTTGATCAAACACCTCAGCCAAATGTATATTTCCCTTTTAAGAGCTCCCCTCGAATAATATATTTTTTTATTATCGTGACAGTGAGGCCACCTGTCGCCATGGTTACGTGCCCTTTGCTGGAGCAAGAGCTTTCTGGATGTTCTAAATTCTGCTATTTTTTGTGATCTGTGGGGTTGTTTTTCTTTTAAATTTGGTATTTATTTGTGTTATCATTGGAAACAAGTAATTTATTATACTGTACACGAACACATCATCGCTACAGCAATATCCTGTTGCTTTTAGAAAGAGTTTTTAGAAGTCAGCACTGGTCATATACAGTCTAACAAAAATACTGAAAGAGTGAAAGGGTCTCATCTGTATCTCTCCATATTATACATCAAGTTTCATCTCTGGGTTTCAGAACTTTTCAATGAGTGTTATAAAACAAATCCCAATTTTATGTGGTTTGCATAGTCTTACTGTAGAGTAAACCTCTCTCTCTTCTGGTTGTCAATTCAGCTGTCCTCCGTTCCAGAGCCTCTTTAAACCAAATCTCTTTTAAACCACACAGAGAGAAATTAAATGGATATATTTATTTCATTTTATTTATTTATATTAGCATTTCTTCCGTAGCAACAAGGTGCTAATTTACACATGTAAAACACACATGCATACACAATACACGACAGAAAGTTATCCAAAATAATAAATTAAAATAGCTATAACAATATGTTTCACTTATGCAGCACCAGAATTCGTAGCCCAAAAGAACATTGCAAAGGAAGTTTGGTAGCATTATGCCCATTTTATAGATGGGGAAACTGAGGCACAGCGCGAGGAAGGGACTTGTCCAAGGTCACCCAGTTAGTGAGTGGCAGAACTTGGCATAGAGGCCAGGTTTCTCAACTCTCTGTCTAGCACTTTATCCACTGCACCATGGACGGTTTTAACAGGAAAACACTACCCTAGTGCCAGAAATAACAACTAACACATAATAAAAATCAGACAGAGCCTGAATTAAATGAAAACCACTTACATCGTAATAATCAGCTTGCTAGACTAAGCACCATGCCTGGTGATGAGCCTACTCCTAATGTGGGCTTCAGACAACCGAGGCAGCCCACGTAGGCTGAGATTTTTCAAGCCAGCTAAGAGTTTTAGACATTCACTTTCCACTAAAATGAATGGGATCCAGACATCCAAATCCCCTAGAAATCTCAGCTGGAGGGTTTAACCACAGTGACAGACATCCCAACTGCTTGTCATTGCCATGGCAGGTGTAGAGCGAGAGGTGTTTCTCTGGTTACATCTCATTTGAGGGCTTAAAGCTTCACACTAGCACCCAGAAACAAAGTGCATTATAGTGGCTATGTGCTCACAACAACCTGCACAGTGCCTGGGATGCCCAGCTGTACTCTGCATCCACAGGAGACTTGGGTTAACACCAAGGCCAGCCCTGGGGAAAGAATGTGTGTTCTGTTTGAACTAGCATGTGCCTGTTCTGTGGAGGAGCACTAATCCAAAAGGTGCCTCTAGGTGGCCTCCATCTCTGCCAAGGCAAGGGTGACAGTAAATAGAGCAGGAGGGGCATGGGGAATTAGCAGGGAGTTGGAGAACTTTGCAATGCTTCATACTGGGTGGATTTTTGCCCCAGTAATGTTGGTGAGGGAGATTCCTCTACATGGCTTCTCTCTGCACCCCAGTGATGGGGCCTGGTTGGACCTCTCCACCTCTGGGTCCACTTATTCCAAGCAGGAGCTGCAGAGAGTCAAGCAATGGATCACCCTGTGCCCCTAGGCAAGGAGCTGGGGAGTCTGTGCATTGCGCCCCTCTGGAGGAACCAGAAACCCATGTGAGGATTTTCCATGCAGGTCGAGAGGCATGACTGAGGCTCTTGTTGCCAGCTTGACACTTAATCCACCAGAGACGCTGCTCCTCTCAGCGTCTGCAGGCTGGCTAGCTCATCATGGCAACTGATAAAGTGGCCTTGCTCGTGAAGATGGTGAGGGGCTGGCCAGCATCTGTACATTGCTAGCATTCGTAGTTGCTAACGCACCTGAGATGTGAATGGGCCTGTCAGTAAGTGAGGTTAATGACTAAGTCTGCAGGGGACACTTGGAGCCAGTCCTGTCCGGAAGGCTGCCTCCATGGGAAGAGCAGCCACAGGTGCTTAGGAGAAAGGTGCATTACTACAGAGAAATTATAGGATCTCGTGGCCCCATTGAAGTAATGGCCAGTGGCCCAGGGTTTTATTTGGGCCACTGTGGCTTTCTTCCAAGCTTGCCCAGCACCTCCTTGGATCACGTGAGTTCCCTGCAAAGAAAAGCATCCTGGAAACTGAGACACCAAAAGCAAGGACACAGCTCTCTGGTTCAAGACAACATTATATCTGCAAAGGATCAGGTTTCCTTCCACTCACCTGGAGACCTCAGACTCTGATTTCTCCATTGGAAACTGAATTTCTTTTCTTGTGACTTGAGCATACAACATTAAGTGTTATTCACCAGGATGTTAGTCTAGTCCACTGAGACAGACTGTTAAGACGACCCTAGAGTCTGTTAATCCACTGTCAGCATCTTCCTTGTGCAGCATGAGAAGAAATGTAATACGTTCTACCAGCAGTGAGTCTGCCCCTGTTATACCAGCAGCTGCTGAGCAAAAACAGGGACTGTCTGATAACATGTGCACTGATTGTTCTGCTAGTGCCTAATCCAGTGAATGACCCCTGCCACCAGTATGACTGTAGCACAGTTGCATGCCATTATTTCTGTGTCCCTTGGCTAAGGAAAGGGGATACCCATGCATATGACATGCTTTGAACATTTTTACAATACAGTTTTACTGCTATAGTTCCTTTAGACTTTCCCATATGTAAGACCCGTATTTCTGGAAGAGTGATACTGTTATGTTCAGGGCATACATGTCAAGAAGTTAGATAAAAATCTAAAATACTCTTGCTGGGAGGTTGCAGTGTAACACTACTTTACCTCTTAGAATTCAGAATGATAACACACTTGAGAACCCCAGCGCAGGTAGAGAAAAAACAGGCTGCTCCCTAAGACAAAGAGACATAACTCACCCCACCTCATTCTAAGATGGCTGTTTGCAGACTGATTGCCAGAAACCCAGATCATGTGCTTCCCTACAGAGCCCCCTAGTCTACAAGAAGGAACAGCAAACCCCTTACAAGTTAAAGTGATAGCCTATAATTTTAACACCATTCTCAGTACACCACAGATACCAAATCTCCCAGCTTTTGTCTGAATTTACTGATTGCTGGTTTTTTAATGAACTGCAGTCTTTCTTAGAGCTATTTTTAGTTATGTCTATATCAGTTGCGTCTTTATTTTCTGTCAAGTAAGATGGGATAGTCTTTATCCTCTGGTAAAGGAATCTGAAGAACAGCTAGCCAAAAACTCAAAGGGTAATAACAAAATGTTTTTTACGTATATCAGAGGCAGGAACGCTGCTAAACAACTAGTGACGATCAAGATACAAAAGGAGCACTTAAAGACGATAAAGTCACTGGGGAGAAACTAAATGAATTCTTTGCTTCAGTCTTCACAGCTGAGGATGTTATGGAGATTCCCAAACCTGAGTCATCCTTTGTAGGTGACAAATCTGAGGAATTGTCACAGATTGAAGCGTCATTAGAGGAGGTTTTGGAATTAATTGATAAACTTAACAGTAACAAGTCACCGAAAGAAAAGGTCCAATCTCAAAGCGGCACTGGACTGGCAGGCCCCGGGGCAGGGAGGCATCGACACAAGAAGCTTTCAAGGATTTGCTATTAGCACAAGCAAGGCCCAACAGCAGAGGAACAGACGTAACCAGCAAGAGTTCGCCTGCAAGACTGTAAACCATCCCTCCTTTAAGATGTAAAGCTTAAGAGTGGCAAAAGAGC
>NC_133782.1:29002815-29124675 GCF_003597395.2 Chelonoidis abingdonii | reverse complement strand
GATAAATGCATGGAGGTTAAGTCCATTAATGGCTATTAGCCAGGATGGGTAAGGAATGGTGTCCCTAGCCTCTGTTTGTCAGAGGGTGGAGATGGATTGCAGGAGAGAGATCACTTGATCATTGCCTGTTAGGTTCACTCCCTCTGGGGCACCTGGCATTGGTCTCTGTCGGTAAATAGGATACTTGGGTGATGGACCTTTGGTCTGACCCAGTATGGCTGTTCTTATGTTCATTTCCATAGAGTCCAGTCTGGGTCAGACAGTCTGGCTTATTACTTGCTATATTCTTTAGATGGGTATTTCTTCCATTGGTTTGCTTGTCTTTTAATTGGAAATAGGTGCAGGTATGAAATCAGTTAAAGTGGAATAATACAGGAAGGTCCCAAAATATTCGAAAGAACACAGAAGATACAAATATACAATACCCACATTAAGAAAAAATGACCAACAGTGAAAAAAAAATGAAAAAAGAGAACAGTATGCAATTATACTGGTGAGGTGTAAAATTGAGTGATTTAATGGCTTATATAAAAGCTGTGTATGTAATGAAAACTGGTATCCATTTAAGATAGTCAGTGGAGAGAAGATACAATGATTTATTAAACCATTTATTAATAGTGATGTTGCTGGTAGATTTCCACTCAGGATCTATAATCACTCTGATATCAAATAATACATGTTGTAAAAGGTGGGAAAACCCAATCCTGGTGTTAAATTGAATTGGAATTGTACCTTTTCACTGTGGAACAAAAGCAAGACGTATGGTCAAAGGCCCAGATTCTCAAAGGTATTTAGACACCTAAATTTGAAATACCTCTGGGGATCTGGACCAAAACCTCCAGTTCTACTTCATTCTCTCCAGCAGAAGTCCATGGTTAGGCAATTTGAACTTCGATTCAGTTTAACAAAGAGAAGGTTAACAGGTGACTTGTGTAAGCACCTATATGAGGAACAAATATTTAATACTGGGCTCTTCAGTCTAGCAGAGAAAGGTCTAACACAGTGCAGTGGCTAGATGCTGAAGCTAGACAAATTCAGATCGGAAATAAGGTGTACATTTTTAACAGTAAGAGTCATCGGCCATCCCTCAAGGTCGAGGATAATCTCCTTCATGGGTTTTATTTTGTATGAGTCCTTTGGAGACTGAGGAGCCAATCCTTGAGCTTCAGGCTTGTGGGCAGACATTGCAGGTGGTGTTGGAAGTCAGGGCTGGGCCACGATTACTACATGGCAGTCAGCTGTTCATTCTTTTCTGCCGTTTTTCTGTGACCAGGGCAAGGCGATTTTCCTCCTTCTCTAACAAGTCTTCACCAATTATCCCTGTCCTGGGCTGCTATCTCCCAGAGTGTGGTGTCAATGCCACATCTCTTGATATTTTTCTTGAGGATGTCTTTAAAGTGTTTCTTTTGGCCTCCCCATTTCCTTTTTCTGTTAGTGAGGTGAGCATACAGCAGTTGTTTTGGTAAGCATACACCAGGCATGGGCACACAGTGCCCGCTCCACCTCAGCTAGTGCTGGATAATCAGGGCCTCAACACTGAAGATGCTGGCCTCTGTGAGGACGCTGACATTAGTGCAATGATCCTCCCACTTTGTATTGAGGATCTTCTGAAGAAAGTGCAGGTGCTGGCGTTCCAGGTTTTTCAGGTGTTTTCTATAGGTCACCCAAATCTCACAGCCATAGAGGAGAGTTGGGATTATCACCGCTTTATACACTAAAAGTGTAGTGTGTGTTCTGATGTCATGATTATTGAACACTCGGCGAGATAGTCTGCCAAATGCACGGCTGGCACAGTGGATTCTGTGTTGAATCTCGACGTCTGTGTCTGCCCTCTGTGAGAGATGGCTCCCAAGGTAGGCAAAGTGTTCTACATTTTCCAGGTCTTCTCTGTCAATGCAGATCTTCCTTGCTGGGTCTGATTGACCAGGAGCTGACTGGTGGAGAACTTTTGTTTTGCTGATGTTCAGAGTTAGTCGTAGACTTTTGTAAGCTTCAGATAAGCAGTTAAGGGCTGTTTGTAGATCCTCCTTTCAGTGTGCAAATACAGCGCAGTCATCTGCTTACTAGAGTTTGGTTATTGTTGCTGATATTACTTTAGATCTGGCACGGAGACGAGAAAGGTTGAAGATGTTGCTATCAGTCTGATATTGGATGCCAATGTCCTGAGGTAGATGGGCTTGGGTTAATGTTTTCATAGCTGCTAAGAAAATGCAGAAAAGCGTGGGTGCCAGTACACAGCCTTGTTTTATGCCAGTTCGGATGACAGAGGGCTCAAAGGTAGAGCCACTGCATAGGATGGACACAGTCATCTGGTCATGGAGGAGTCTGACATTGGTGATAAATTTGCTTGGGCAGCCAAACTTTGACAGGATTTTCCACAGAGCCTCACAGTTGACAGAGTCAAAGGGTTTGGTCAGATTGATAAAGGCCCTATACAGCTCCTAGTGTTGTTATTGACATTTCTCCTGGATCTGCCTGGCTGCAAAAATCATGTTGGTGGTGTCACGTCATGGTCTGAAGCTGCAGTGGGACTCTGGAAGTACTTCCTCTGCAAGAGGGAGCAGGCAATTCAGTAAGATTCTAGCAAGAGTCTTCCCAGCGATGGAAAGGAGGGCAATGTCTCGATAGTTGCCACAGTTGGCCCTGTCTCCTTATTTGAAAATGGCTAACAATATTAGCACTACTTAAGTCAGTGAGGATTTCTTTGGTGCACCAGATTTTGAGGAGCAGCAAATGACGCTTGTTAATCAGTGTTTCTCTCCCCTACTTTCTGTACTTTGGCTGGTATGCCATCGGGACATGGTGCTCTATTGTTCTTCATTTGTTTAATTGCTTTGCAAACCTCCTCAGGTGTTGGGGGTTGGCAAGCGTTTCCCAGATTAGGTGCTAAGGGATGGAGTTGATGATGTTGTCAGCCACAGTTGATTCTTGATTTAGAAGCTTTTGGTTGTGTTCCTTCCAGTGTACTTTGCTGGATTCGCTATCTCTAAGAAGGGTACTACCATCTTTGGATCTCAGAGGTGTGAGGCCACAGGAGCTTGGTCCGTACAGGGTCTTTGTCTCACAAAAAAAAGCTCTGCATATCACATCTGTCAGTGAATGCTTGGATTTCTTTTGCTTTGTCCTCTCACCATTTGTTTTTGATTTCTCAGATCCTCCTTTGAATCTCATCTTTGAGCTGATGGAAAGAGCTCTGCTTCTGACTGGATGATAGATGGTTTTGCCAGTCATAGAAATCCTTTCTCTTCTGATCCAAAAGGGCTGTAATCTCAGTGTTGCTGTTGTCAAACCAGTCCTGATGGAAGTGGATAGCAAGGCAGATGGTTTCCTCACAAGCCTCATGGATGGTCTGTTTTAGGGCTTCCCAGTCTTCTTTGACACTTGTGTTGTCATTTCCAGGTGTGCATACGGCGAGTTTTTCACTGAGGAGTGCTTGGAAGTTCTCTTGGTGCACTGAGGATTGAAGTCTTTGGATGTTGTATTGCCATCTATGTGATTTGGATTGCTTTCTATGTTTCATTGCAATCCTGATGGACATGACTGACCTCACTGGGGTGGTCTGTCTAGCAATCGTCGGCTCCTCTCATGACACGGGTGATTTGGACATCTCAAGAATCTGTGTTCTTACAATGACAGTCTAGGAGGTACCTTTGTTTTGAACGGGGGTGTTGCCAAGTTGTTTTGTACTTGTTGCTTTGTCTGAAGACTGTGTTTATGATTATAAGGTCATCCTCTGGCATTTGCTGAGTAGAAGGATGCCACTGGAATTGGTCTTGCCCACTCCTTCCTTTCCAATGGTGCTACTCTATACGTTGGAATCTCGGTAATTAACTATTGGAAATATTTACCAAAGGTCATGATGGGTTCTCCAGCACTGGCAATTTTAAAATCAATATTGGCTATTTTCCTAAAAGATCTAGGAATTATTTTGGGGGAGTTCTCTGGCCTGTGTTCTACAGGAGGTCAGACTAGATGATCACAGTGGTACTTTCTGGCCTTGGAATCTATAAATTTATGAAAACATAGAAAGCAAACTTGGCGTTATATATGTAAAACTCATATTCTGTGTAAAAATCTGATATTGCATTACAAGGCAGGATGTAATTTTACAGTGTTATAGGCTCTGATGAAGCAAGGCCACTTGAACACATGCATAAATCTAAGCATTTGAGTAGTCCCACTGATTTCAGTGGGATTATTCACATCCTTACACATAAGCATGTGTTTAAGAGCTTTGCTGCATCAGGGTCTTAATCTCTGTGGATCCCATATATGATCCAGTGAGGCTAAGGAACCTGAAAGACACAGACTGGACAAATGTTTGTGCTATATTTTCAGAGACAGTATGCCAGACTATAATGTCTCTCCCTTTAAGACTTTCAGCACTTTAAACCTCCCAGAGATTAGGACCATTCCTTCTCAGAAAGGAGAGGAACAATGCAGTGCGGGATTGTGAAGGTGCTCTTGGTAGCTTGGCCACAGGAGCAACTGAGGAAATTCTACATATGCACCATTGCATTCTCAGTGTCCTTGAATTGCCTCCCCACTGGTGTCCCGGGAAGATACCCACCTGGATTTCACAACTGCTACTGCACTGGGTTTCCTGCAGGCTCCCGCTGGCACCAGTCTGATACCCCTGTGTCCAGGGGTGGTGAGAAGAAGGTGAACAGTAAGTCCAGCCCTTGTATGTGTGACAGCCACCACCATAGGCACCAACTTCTTCTGGCTCAACCCCTCTTTCCCCTTGGCCCTGTCCCGACTCCACCCCTGCCCTGCCCCCTCCCATCCACATTCCAACCCTTCCCCAAAGTCCCTGCTCCAACTCCGCCCTCTCCCTGCCCCTATTCTGACCCCTTTCACAAAGTCCCCGCCATGGCCCTGCCTCTTCCCCACCTCCTCCCCTAAGTGTGCCACATTTCTGCTCCTCCCCCTCCCTCCTGGAGCTTGCTAAAGCTGTTTGGCGGCAAGCGCTGGGAGGTAGGCAGAGGAGTGGGTTGTGGCGCACTCAGGGGAGGAGGCAGAGGAGGAGGTGAGGCGGGGCGGGGAGCTTGGCTGCCGGTGGGTGCAGAGCACCCACTAATTTTTCCTCATGGGTGCTCCGGCCCCGGAGCCCCCAAGGAGTCGGTGCCTATGGCCACCACCGTGGCCATTAAACCAGGGACTTGCAAGGGTAAAAGCATGAACAGCTACAGCTGAGCTGAAAAGCTAAGGCTGCCTAGCTAACATTGCAACAGACTCATACCCACTGTGGATAAGGCCCTGAAAGGGACCAGCCCTGAAGCGGACAAGTGACACACACTCACCCGGTGGCTGCATATGCAGAAGAGATCGCTTCATAATTCAGTGTCACTGTTGCCCTTCCAGCTGCCATAAATATACCTCTGGGTTTCCAGGACATCCCAATTAGCGCAGGATGGATGGTACAAGCTATTTCTCAAGGTCTGTGTTCCATGGGGGGAAATCAAGGGTCAAGGAATCTGTGGGGAACCTTTGGGCAGTGTGAGGGCATCACCCATTCCTTGGCTATGAATGGGAATAGGTCACCCGAAGGAGCTGCCCCAAGCCCATAATAATAATAGCTGTCTCTCACATAGCACTTTTAAAGCAGCAGATCTCAAACTGCTACACACTCCTGAACGTGTGTATCCTCACACTGCCCCCTGGAGGGGTGGGGACAGTGCTGTTATTGCCATTTACAAATGGGATCTGAGGCCCCACGATCACACAGGATGTCTGTGGTACTGCAAGGAATCAAACTTGGTGCTCCTAAATCCTAGGCTCACGTCCTAACCACTGGAGTAGCCTCCCTCTCGATGAGGCTTTTGAGTAGCAGTGTGAACACTCAGACTACTCCACATGTCACCCCTGTACATCAGGAGGCTGCTCGCTCCCTTCCTTCCCCTTCTTTACACAGTGCAGAGAGCAGGACACCAGAACTGGGACCTTCTCCCCAGAGGTCTGAAGTGGGGGGCTGACACACAAAAATCTTCTTCCTCTCCACCCAATGGAGGCCAAAAGAAAGGACTGCAGGGGAGCTTACCCTCTTCCCAGAGGATGATCAGCTGTGATCTCCTCACCCCACATTCTGGAGACCAGGGGAAGAGGATCTTCCTTCTGTCTCCCTGGGGACCAAAGGAAGAAGGTTGTGGAGTGCCAGCCATGTGGCATAAATGCCTCCACTTCTTTCAGGCAGATTTGTATTAGATGTGCACTGACCAGCGGTCCCCCTGCTTTGCTGGACTGAGGCTCCAGGAGGGTCAGCAGAGCTAATACGGCTCCCCAAGCACAGTGAGCCCAAAATATTTTCCTAAAAACTGTGAGTATATTGGGGAAGTTCAAGATATTCATCCAAGCCTTTGGGAACAAATGCTGCATGCTCCACACCTCCTTAGGTGGGTTTGCTCTACTGGGGAAGGCTTCTGGAGGGATGGGGATCAGGAGAAGGGCCTGACTACCTTGCTGGAAACTGCATAATTAGAAATGGACCTGAACCATAAGAGTTATCTACAGCTCTGCCATTCCCCCTAAAGTTCAGGGCTGCTCAGATCCAGGATTTAGGTTCAACTTGTTATAGAGAGAGTGATAACACACCAAAGTCTGGAGATGTTTTCCACTCACAATGGGAACAGAATTGTATGGTGCTTAACAAACAACTCATTCATCTTCTCAGCCAGCAGTGCTGTGAGGCATTCCAACACTATGTCCTCCATAGACAGAGGAGGAAACTGAGGCACAGCCAGTCCGTGAAAGAGCCGGGAGTAAAACCCAGAAATCCTGATTCCCAGTCCCCGACTCTGACCACTGGACCCTATTCCTGTCGATATGAAAATTGGTTTTATTTCCATTCCAAATAAAAGGCGCACCCCCAGCAGCTGATTTGCCAGGAAGTCTCTATTATATGCACGGTGCTAGACTGTATCACAATCTCCTTGACAATGTCACATATTAAAAGATATT
This sequence comes from Chelonoidis abingdonii, assembly GCF_003597395.2. Taxonomy (NCBI): domain Eukaryota; kingdom Metazoa; phylum Chordata; order Testudines; family Testudinidae; genus Chelonoidis; species Chelonoidis abingdonii. Next base: position 29,117,718 of record NC_133782.1, on the reverse strand, counting down.
TCACCAAAAATTTGATTTGCTTTTAATATAGAGGGGAGAAAAGGGTTATTCATGACTCATTTCTTGTGTTACTCATGCAATTTCACATCACAATCTGTTGCCATGGAGATGTCACACACATGAGATGGAAGCTAGGAGTCTAATACATCAGCAGACAGGCCCAATAAGGAGAAGGCGAAAGAAAGGAAACAGATATTTGTCATAAACAGAGGAAGGAGGAGGAAAATGTAGGCAAGTGACAATCAAGGAATTAATTAATTGGCTGTAGTAGCTAAGTTCACTGCAATAACTAAGGCATTTTGTACTCTCAGTATTGGAAATACTCCATGTATTGGGCTGTGGGGATGTTTTTCAATGGCACCCAGTTTGTGTTGGATTTTGTTTTACGCAACTTTCCCTTAGCTTTGCAAACAATTCCAGGCAGGGGTGGTCAATTCTAGAGTGAGTTGGGTTTGCAGATGCTTCTATAATGATAAGTCTAGTTTCACATGGGAGCTCTCCCTTTTTTGGGTGCAATTTATACCAGTAATTGGACTGTGAGTGCAAAATATGAAAACTTGCCCTTTTAACTACCTGTTTGCACCTAAAGACACTCAGCTGGGAGAGCTGTACCCACATGTGTGCCCCTGGCCACTCTTGTAGGTTCAAACTTTGTGGGAACATTACTGCAAACTGTAAAGCCATGGCACAATCCTGTTTCATAGCTGTACGTACACATTTTAATGTTTCAGTCTTCTTCATACTAATATTTTTATAAAGCCTGGCCTTTTGTACCCACCACAAACAATCCTAAAAAGCAATGCAACCACACCAATTCAAGACTATAGGAATATTACTCAGATAGCAATTTTATCCCTCTGAGCAAAATAATTCCATGTACCTCTACTTAGGAAAATGCTGCTAGACACAAAACTGCTGCATGAACAAATGCTAATCCTAACTCGTATGCAAGATCGTAAAATTATGTCCCTTACATCAGAACAGCAATAGTTAGTGCTGTAAATGACCATCACGCTTAGTAGTAATACAAAGCAAATATGGATATAACAACTGCTGCCAGAAGTCACATTTTCTATTCCGCAGGTTTTAAATATAGAAATGTACTCATTTCTCCAAATTTAACATTACGAAGGCTGTGCAGGCAGAGTAAAGATTACGCAAAGGGTGATCAGTGAAAATGTTGCTGTTAAAAGCTCATTGTGTGAACTGGGTGTTACAGATGTTGTTAGAACTGAGTGTAATCTCAGCTTTCAATTGATTTTTTCTTTTTTAACTTTACTGTGTGCAATGTGGTAACATAGTATATGTAATGGCAAGGGGTAACTTGTTTTCACTTGTTCTTTGCAGCTTTAAATTAACAAAGTTTGAGCGCGGAAATTTCAAGTTTAGCACACAGGATCCTCTTTTTCTGCTATTGAAATGCAGCCGCCTCTGGGGTAAGAGAGTTTTGGCTGAAACTCAACTATGCACAGCAACACAATGCAACACTTTAGGACAGGAAGTGAAGCAGACTCCTGTATCCAACAGAAGTGCTGATGGAATCAGTAGACGCAGAATGTGATTACTGACTTGCAATTTCTATACAATATTTGATTCCGACTATGACCTTCTATTATGCCCATCACCACGCATCTGAGCAGCTCCCAAGAAACCAGCAAAAACACACTTATTCCTTTCAAAACTGTGATGGTACCATTAGTGTCCATGAGCAGACTGGAGCAATTTTATGATACGCTCTATGTAAAGGCTGACATTTCCAGCAGTCCTGTGCTCAACAGCCTACTGGTTAGGGTTGGGTACCTGGCCTCTGGAAACCAGGGTTCAAGGCTTCTCTGCCGTAGTCATCTTGTGTGACCTTGGACAAGTCACACAGGGCAGGCTTGTAATACTGTTTAGGTATCTAAAGACACAGCTAGGCATCCAGTGGGATTTTCAAAAGCATCTAGGGAACTAACTCTCCTTGGAATCAATGGGAGTTGTTAGGTGCCTAAATGAAACCTCACTAGGCACCAATCTGCATTTTCAGGTACCAAAATACCTTTTTAAAATCTGGCCCTGGTCTCCCTGTGCCTCAGTTTCTCATCTGTGAAATAAAGATAATAGCACCTCCCTACTTGCCAGGATGAACATAAGTAATTTGCATAGGCTTGCAACTGAAACTGATATAGTGTGAGGATCAATGCGTTAATGATTACATATTAATAATATAGCTACCTGTGCTATCAATGTGTTGGGGTTCAAACTCATCCTATACTGAATCAGAAAGAACGTTACTGCTGCTAAATCAAGCCTTTTGTGTTTAACAAAACTTTTTCTCTCGTCACTGGCACAATGCTATCTCCTTGATAATATCAGCTGTGTTTCGCTTTAATCAAATGCCAAATACAGTTTCCCTGTACACAAAATAGGAAATGTCTCTGGGATCTCAGATATCTCTTTGCAGTAGTAACTCCAGAAGAATATTGACTTTTTAATGACAACCACTATAGTACAAATACCAGCTGATATTATTCAGTCAGATCCCGATGGCTGAATAGGGCTGACACGTGTGTTATTTAGCAAATGAATTATTTGATTCACCCTTCCCCACAGCATGCTGTCTGCTAGGAAATTTTCATTTGGTCTCTTTAACTTGAGAACCAATTGTAAATGTCAAACCTAAATGCTCCGATTTAAGTGTTAGGTTGTCTTGTTTGATTATGGAAGTAAAAGGTCACAAATGACTAATGAAAAGTACAAGTGATATTGCTAGGGAAATATCATTCTGCCAATGAGTAAGCAAACAGCTTGGCACAATGTTATTAGTCTTTTCATTGTCTCTCTCTCTCTCTCGTCATTTCTGATCCTCTTTTATTCACTGGTTCGTTCATTTGGGGCTATTTGCAGGGTCGCCATATTTTGAAGGGATGGCTGTTTTTATGCCCTCTCTGGTCATAACTTTGTGATATGGAACACAGCAACCTTGCAACTGGAAACTGACACTTGATAGATCACTAAATAGACCACTAAATACCCAGAACTGGGGGCTGGTCCCTGAATCTTTGCAGCTGCACCTGGGATATCCACAGCCCAAACACTTTGTTTGGATTTAACGCTGTACAACTATGTGCAAAAAACCTCATCAAAGTCACTGCAAAAGGAGGTTCCCAGCCCATGGCTTTACTGCTGCAGCACCAGCTGTCATAGCAGTGATAAGCCCTTGAGAGTGATTAGCCCCTCCGAGTCCCACTGCTCCCCACTGCCGGCTCTGGGAACCACTTCTTCATTTGCCACAGGTTGGTTTCTCTAGGTCCTGGCAGTCAGCTGCACAGATGCGGCTCTTCAGAGTAGGAGGAGGTGACACACACTAGCTAAGTGTGCTGTCTCTAGCTAGTGTCTATACCACACAGAGGATAGAAGCCTGCTGTTGCCAGTGGCACTGTTTGTCCTGGGAGGGCGAGGCCTGCAAAGCTCAGTTCCAGGGCCCCTACTTGTACAGCTGGAGTGAGCAGAGCTGGGACTGGGAGGAAGATGGGTGCAGTGGGGGAGCTGGGAGAGACCCAGTGAAGCAGGGAATGAATCCATCCAGAGTCCGTCCTGTCCCTGCCTCCCCTTGCCCATGCCTGGCTCCTGCTCCCACGTAGGGGCTTCACTGTCCAGCCCCACTACTCGGCTCTGGCTTCGTTCCCACCTGGGTTCTCAGTAGCTGCGGCCCCTGAGCTCCCCTGCACAGACCTGCGCTGCAGCTTCCCTGTGCTGGCCTGCCTCTGAGCACCCCCGCCTGGGGCCGGCACCAGCACCTGCTGGTTCAGAGGATGCTTTATAGGGGAAGGAAAAGGGCCACCAGGCAGGTGAGCACAGGGGCCCAAGACTACTGGTGAGATCCCACCTGAGACCTTGCCTGTAAAGGCGGCCCCGCTATCTGCCTCCAGCTGGCCCCAGGATCCTGGCTGCTCCAGCCCTTGTGCTCTCTGACTGCCAGGCATCCTTCCTTTCCCTCATGGCTGCAGAGCATCTGCTGAGCCGGTGATAAGGTGCTGCTCATGGGTCAGTGTGGGAATACTGCAGTCGGCACTGGGCAGGGGAGCACAGGTGCTGAAGCCTCTGGGAGCCCAGGATGAAGCTGGATATGGGGAGTGGGGCCATTCTTGCAGCAGAGCCCCCAGCAGGAAGCAGGACAGAGATGATGCCATCCAGCAGGCTGAACAGAAGATCCTTCAAGCCAGATCTGGCTTTCAGGGGCCCCCCCAGGGCCCCCTGTAATTGCATAGATTTCAGGTGCCTAACACTGGCCACTGCTTCCAGCTAACAGAGATGCTCCTTTAGCTCAAGAGCTGGGGGTGGCCTGTGCTTCTGGTGATGATAGTTCCAGGCTCAACACGCACTCATAAGCCTTGGTGGCAGCCATTACAGCCATAAGGTAAGCTCTATGGGGCAGGAACCCCATTTTGTTCAATGTGGGCACAGTGCCTTGCACAATGAGGTCCTGGTGCATGATTAGGGTTCTTAGGTGCTGTGGTAATAATAATGATATTAATAATTTATATTAGAAAAATGGGGGCCAATCTGCTGCAATATAAATGTGAAGTAACATTATTAATACCTGTAGGGCCCAGTCCTGCGAGCACTTGCTCCTCCACACAGCGTTCAGTACTGGAAGGCTTTCTGTTGATATCAATAGGGTTATTCATGGGAGTAAACACAACAGTGGCAGGAAGTATTTGGAGGATTGGGCTCTTTTTTGCATAACGTCTGTTATCTAAAGCACGCTCCTCTAATGATCTTGGGGTTCATTATGTAAAGCAGGGAATGAGAAGGGAATAAAACTTTAATAAAACAAACAGGAGTGGTCTCTAGGGAACTGTTGCACACAGGCATGCAGTGTTCCCAAACCTCACCTCACGGCAGGTCTCCAAATTCCCACACTCATAACACAGTCCCTTATGTGGGAGAGTCTCCAAATCACAGCCTTTCATAAACATCTCTCTATAACTCAGTGTTTCTCAAACTGGGGTCACCACTTGTGTAGGGAAAGCCTCTGGCGGGCCGGGCCAGTTTGTTTACCTGCCCTCTCTGCAGGTCTGGCCGATCGTGGCTCCCACTGGCCACAGTTCGCTGCTCCAGGCCAATGGGAGCTGCTGGAAGCGGCGTGGGCCGAGGGACTTACTGGCCACCAGTTCCAGCAGCCCCCATTGGCCCAGAGCAGCAGTGAACCGTGGCCAGTGGGAGCTGCGATTGGCTGGATCTGCAGATGTGCCAGGTAAACAAACCGACCCAGTCCACGAGGGGCTTTCCCTATACAAGCGGCGACCCCAGTTTGAGAAACACTGCTATAACTCCAGCACTCAAACCAGTGACAGGACTCTGGTGAAATGGTGGAAGGACAGCCGAGGAAGGAAGGGAGAGAGGGAGGGCAGCTTTTCACTCACCTGTAGCTGGAGAGTGAACAAGGCAGAGAGGCCTAGGCCGTTTCTCCTGTCTGGCAGGAGCCTCATGAATAAACTCACTCTCAGCCATGATGGCACAATTATAAGCAGGGTCAGTGAGCAGCCAGCACTGGAGGCTGAGCCAAAGTCCACGGCAACCAATGGGAAGCCGTCCAGGCCCTCTACAAGGCCACGGCTCTAGGTAAGCTGAGGGAGTAGTCACTGGGTTACAGACATAACGAAAGATGCCTTAAGGTCAAATCTTCCTTTGGTCTTCCCGTGCGTTTGGGGTAACATTCACCCTGTGCCAGACCCAGGAGAAACCTATGGGCTTCAGCAACACATGGGTTTGTGCTGGCTCTCTACACAGGTGGGAACTGCACCCTTCATCCCTCCACTCTGGATCTCAGCACCTCCGGGCTTTGGCAAAGTGTAGCCCCAGATCTGGGCTCTGCAGCCTGGGGCCCTCTCTAGTACCAGCTGGTTCCCTGCCCTGCTCTCATTCTTATCACGGTAGAATATCAATTAGCAGCCTAGGACCTAGGCCTCCTCACACTCAACCCACCAATGCTGTGTGTCAGTTCCAATCACATATTTGAAGAGAAAAAAAATTCAAGGGCAAAGCCCCAGGGTTTGAGTTTTGGTGACTTTCCTTCAATCCAGTTCTACCAGCGCAGGAGGGAGAGCACAGGTAGCTGGTACTGTGACTGGGCTATTCGCCATTCTGTACAGAAGTCTCTGTGTACACACAACTTTGGCCATGATTAAGTATTTGGGTGGAAGCTTGGCAGCTCCTCCATTTAAGTCACCATTAGGACCTGATATTGCCGAGTTCCTATGGGGATCTGCATATGTTGCAGGATCTGGTCCTTATTCTCTTTCCCTCCCATCTGCTAACATTCCTTCTCACACAGCCTGTAAAATCCATTTTACCTGAGCTTGCTATTCACTGCGGCCAAATAAAATTACGGTTGCACTGAATGGACTTGATTTAGGAAACCTGTTTTTGATTCAGAGCCCATTACCACTATTGCAGTTATACAAGCCAAGTTGGTCATATTTATTTTAAAGTTGCTTTTTAAAAAATTATGACTAGTGCCATAAAAGTGGCCCCAGTGAGCAAGTATTCCTACCTGCATCCCAAACAGCTGCACTGTGAAGTCACTAAATGGGATTATAACCATTTCCAGAGGTTACTCTGTACTGGTGCCATCACACAGCTGTGCCCAATTCATGCATCCAACTATGTGATGTCATTTCAGGGCACCTGCAGGCTCTAAAAAGGGTCTGTTCTTTGGAAGAGAGGAAATGGACTAAGCTGTCAAAACTGCTGAGTGTAGTTCTCTGGAAAGCCTGCCATGGATTGTGCTGGATGCACTGCCTGATTCCTGCCCATGTGAAAGGAGAAGGGAGAGTATTTGGGCTGTTGGAAGCTGATGACATCTGCAGAAGAGGATACCTTCATTAATGATCTTGAGGATGGCGTTGACTGCACTCTCAGCAAGTTTGCAGATGACACTAAACTGGGAGGAGTGGTAGATACACTGGAGGGTAGGTATAGCATACAGAGGGACCTAGACAAATTAGAGGATTGGGCCAAAAGAAACCTGATGAGGTTCAACAAGGACAAGTGCAGACTCCTGCATTTGACGAAGAGAATCCTTTCACTTGCTACAGATAGGACCAATTGGCTAGTGCAGCAGTGCTGCTGCTTAAAGAATAATAGGGTTACATGTAGTACACAGAGTCTCCTTGTCCACATGTAAGGCTTAACGTCCTATTTTGGATGTATACGTAGGCGGCATTGTCCAGCAGATGCGGAGGGATGTGTTTTCTGATCATTCCCCTCTATTCGACATTAGTGAGCTCATTGGAGCACTTTGTGTCCAGTTGCCATATTACTATCGAAAGATTGTGAAAGTAATTGAAAGAGTCCTATGCGGAGGCAATCTCTAAAAATTTTGGGGCTTGCGGCACGATGATTGATCAAGGAGAGCTGAAGGAACTGCGGTCTATGTTTAGTCTGCAGAAGAGAAGTATGAGGACGGATTGATAGCTGCTTTCAACTATCTGGAGAAGTGCTCTCACTTAGGCATGGCTCGAGACTGTTCAGTGGTTTCTCCGTTGGTACCAGATGACAGATACAGGATGGTCTCAAGTTTGAAGATGGAGAGGTCTAGTGGATATTAAGAAAAACTTTTTCACTAGGAGGGTGGTGAAGCCCGGGAATGGGTTACCTAGGGAGGTGGTGGAATCTCCTTCCTTAGATATTTTTAAGGTTAGGCTTGACAAAGCCTTGGCTGGGATGATTTAATTGGGAATTGGTTATGCTTTGAGCAGGAAGTTCGACTAGATGACCTCCTGAGGTCCCTTCCAACCCTGATATTCTATTATTCTATTCTATGATTCTATGTAAGCTCAGAGCTGATTTCCAGCTGCAGGTAAAGATCAGAGCATTAGTGATAGAGAGGTCTGGCCTAGGCTGCCCCAGAAACATTTCAAGATGTTTGATGAAAATCCCACAGTACAGGAACAAAATCTGGAGTCGCTAAAGATTTTTGAATGATACATTAACAGGGTATTGTTGAGATTAAAATACTGTCCTGAAAGATAAGTACTATCCTGAAAAAGTCCTAACCCAACACCACCTTCAAATTGAAAGAATCACCATGAGCTCAGTTTACACCTGGGATCATATGTGATCTCCCTGTAGGATAAGAAATAATTGAACAATTACCCCCTTTGAAGAGTATGAGGATATGTGCACTGTTTTGTTTTGTTTTTAATTGTAACTGAAGCGAACAGGAAAGGGGCAAGGGAAGGTTTGAGGCAGAAGAAGATCTGCTATGAAGCAGGGCCAGAGACAGAACTGCTTTAGGAATAACAGTTTCCCTTGTTTCCAGTGAAGTTCCTTGTTCGCTGTTAGAAGAAACCAACTCTGTGATATGTTCCCATTGTCATGGGGTTGGAACTTTTGTAATGGACATGGACAGCACACAGAACTCATTGGGTTTTGTTACAACATGGAACTCAGGCTGGGGTCAAAATAACAATTTCAGTGAGGTTCCTGGAAATAAGAAAAGTTAAACTCTCAAACATAGCTGCATTTTAAGGCCTTGTCTGCACAGGAAAGTGTTTCTAGTATAAGCTAAGATGTGCGTTTAAACCGATATCATCGTACCAGTATAACCTCTGTAAGGACACTCTTATTCCAGTAGAAAAGTGCATTTTAACTGATGTCACTTAGGAAGGTGTTTAAGCTAACCTGAAAAAAGTCATGCTTATGCTGGAATAAGAATGCTCACAGTGGGGGCTACCCCTTTATAACTATACTGGTATAACTGGTATAACTGGTAAAACGTACCCATGCAGACAAGGCCTAACAGCCAAATCCAGGGACTGTATCCAAAAGCCAGCACAGCATGGGCTGTTATGTGCACTCAGGGCTTGTCAACACAGCAAATTACCACGCTGCGAGCCAGAGCGAGCTGTAGATTCACACTCTGGCTACCTGTGCAGTAACTCACTATATAGACAAGCCCTATGACTCACTCAGCGGCATAGCCACTACATGAGGAAATCCCGCCATTGAACGGCAGCAATCCATGCAGCTGTTGTTGAGAAACTAACATGGAAGAAAATCCCATGTAATGGGTTAAAAGAATAAATCTACCTGCTTTTAAAAATTAGCATTATTTCAGGCTCTTGATATATCACAGGCAAAGCTGCCATATTTCCCAGGACAGTTGGAATTACCAATGAAAGTTATCATTTTTTTAAAGTACTTTTCATTCTTTTACATAAGAATATAAGAACGGACATACAGGGTCAGAGCAAAGGCCCATCGAGCCCAATGTCCTGTCTACCAACAGTGGCCAATCCCAAGTGCCCCAAAGGGAGTGAACCTAACAGATAATGATCAAGCGATCTCTCTCCTGTCATCCATCTACACCCTCTGACAAACAGAGGCTAGGGACACCATTACTTACCCATCCTGGCTAGTAGCCATTAATGGACTTAACCTCCATGAATTTATCTAGTTCTCTTTTAAACCCTGTTATAGTCCTAGCCTTCACAACCTCCTCAGGCAAGGAGCTCCACAGGTTGACTGTGCGCTGTGTGAAGAACTTCCTTTTATTTGTTTTAAACCTGCTGCCCATTTTCCATTCATATTATTGCCCCAGTCTTGGAAAAGCCAGTCAGCTCAAGCCAAAGGGGTGGAGAAGGTCAAGCAGAGGCTGCACTTGCTGTATTCCAAGCTCTGTCATCCAGTCAATTTGCTACTGCAGCTTATTTCTGTGAGAAGCCTGTCAATCTCTCTGTGCAGCATCCCAGGGCTGGCCTGGGTGGTGTGTTATGCCACCATTTCTCCTGCAGTGATGACTGAGGGTCAAGCTGTGGGGAGGTGAGTCAGAAATTAGCGGGTGGCACAGGTGCTGTCAGGTTCTGGCTGTGAGCCCTCTGCTGGTGGTGTCTCCACCAGGCGGTGCATGACAGGGAGTGGGGGGGATTATTTCATTTAGAAAGCAAACCCAATGGGTTAATTCAGCCAGTAAAGTGTGAGTGGTGCTCGAAGAGAACTGAGAGAACCTCAGGCAATGGAAACAGACCAGGGCATGTGTTCAGTCTCTGTGCTACAGTCCTGCCTGTTCTGGTTGAGCAGGTGAGAATAAAGGGAATGGGCAGCCGCAGATTTTTGCCCACAAATAGGTCTCAGGAAACTATCCTGCTCTGGCACACCCGACGGTGCCAGCCTGGCTAACGTGAGGCAATGCATACTGTCATCACAAGGTTTACGTACAATCCAGCAGCACGTAGCCAAAGCAGGAGCTAGCTGACACATTAACCATGAGAACATTGCTCCAGCAGTGCTAAATAAAGCATCAGTGTATTGTCCGTCTGCTACAGAGAAATACCAGCAGAGACTTAGTACAAGACGGACAGTCACCCTCAGATCACTGGTGTTTCCAGTCTCTTAAAGAGTTAATTCAACATGAAGTTTGTGATTTAAACCCATGACAATAATAGTTACGGATCCTATTGCTTCCTCAGTGGAGTTCCTCACATGTATAAACACATCGATAATGCTAATCATAAGCACTTAGCTTTTCATCCATAGCTCTCCAAGCACTTTACACAGACGGGCTGTTAGCCAGCCCAGGGGGGCAGGGCCATTCATGACAGTGTGGGGATGGATTGTGATGGCACAGGACTGGGAGTCAGGAGATCTGAATTCTATTGCTGCCTTTGCTAAAGAATTACTGTCAGACCTGGCAATTCAAGTAGAGGCAAACGCAGAGATTGCTCCTGGTGGGGCAGGACTAGGGCAGTTCCCCTGTGCAAGGTTGGGGTTGGATGTGGGGAAGGGGGCTGACTGCAAGGGGCAGGTGCTGGTGGATGTCCGTCCTTCATAGCTTCCATTTCCATGCAAGTTAATTAACACAACGAAGGGCCTAGAAACTTTCTGATGTTTTAAAGAAATAAGAAGAGGCCGATGTGACAGTCCAATTTACAGCACCCTTTCAAGATGCACTTGTGCACAGAGCACCCTATAAAACACTGGATGTCGAAGCAAGGATGGCGGCTGTAAATCGTATCCAAAGCGTCAAAACCAACATTTTTAAAAGACACCCTTAAAATAAAATGAGAAGATGCAATGGGAAAAGAATTTAAAAAATAAAATAAAATAAAATCATCCTACATGTGATACCAAAAAGCAAATATCCGCTCTCCACAAAGCTGACCTGTCTTTCCCATGGCCTGGAATCTCTGATTGAGCCTGCATTCACTTTCGTAGGCGCATGTCAGGAAGCCTCTGCCACTTAGGCTATGTCTACACTGCAGCTGGGACTTGTGATTCCCAGCTCAGATAGCAGTGCACATGCCTAGTTCTGCTCAAGCTAAAACTAGCAGTGTGGCCATGGCGACACAGGTGATGGCTTGGCCTAGCTGCCTGAGGGTCTCGGCCAGGATTGTGCTTGGTGGCTAACCCAAACTGCCACACTGCCAGGCACACGCTGCTATTTATAGCATGGTAGCTTGAACCCAGCTAGTGCATGTACATCTACCCTGTGCCTGTGAACGTGCGCAGCTTGTGGTCTCAAAGATGAATAGGAAATCTGCTCTGAATTGGGAGTGGTTCCATCTTTTATTGAAATAAAACCTAAAGCGTAATGGCAGTCAGACTGTAATGGGAAGCCAAATTACAGTAATCATATTTTTCCTTGTGCAGACATCCTTCTGACCACAGAAAAATACACCATCTGTTTCTAAATTACTTCTTGTATTGATTTGACAGTAACTTTTTTTTTCTGCAAATCCATATTGCAGGACTTCCTGGAAATCTGAAAGACAAGGTGGGTGAGGTGATATCTTTTATTGGGCCAACTTCTATTTATGAGAGAAACAACCTTTCGCGCCACTCAGAGCTCTTCTTCAGGTCTGGGAAGCATATGCAGAATGTCACAGCTAAATACAGGGTGGAACAGTTTGTTTAACAGAAATAGTTAACAACAAGGAGTCCAGTGGCACCTTAAAGACTAACAGATTTATTTAGGCATAAGCTTTTGTGGGTAAAAACCCCACTTCTTCAGATGCATGGAGTGAAAATTACAGATTCAGGCATAAATATAGAGACACATGAAGAGAAGGGAGTTACCTTACAAGTGGAGAACCAGTGTGTTGACAGGGCTAATTCAATCAGGGTGGATGTGGTCCACTCCCTATAATTGATGAGGAGGTGTGTATGTCAGTATATTTATGCCTGCATCTGTCATTTTCACTCCACGCATCTGAAGAAATGGGGTTTTTACCCACGAAAGCTTATGCCCAGATAAATTTGTTAGTTTTTAGGGTGCCACCGAACTCTTCGTTGTTTTTGTGGATACAAACTAACAGGGCTACCCCTCTGATAAATACACCTCTACCCCGATATAACACGACCCGATATAACACAGATTTGGATATAACATGTAAAGCAGTGCTCTGGGAGGTGGGTGGGCTGCACACTTCAGTGGATCAAAGCAAGTTCAATATAACGTGGTTTCACCTATAATGAGGTAAGATTTTTTTGGCTTCCGAGGACAGCGTTATATCAAGGTAGAGGTGTAGTTAACACATATATCAAGGGACCATTCAAGGTGAAGTGGCTGATTAACACCTCTCCAGTCATAGGGGAAAGGAAGGGAGGGGAGAAATTCAACATTTATTTGTAATAAAATGAAGAGTCCCATTAATTATAAAATAAGATTGCCACTGCTGCTATAAGTCGTGTAGGCTCGACAGGCTGGCAGGACTAACACCCTCTCAAGGGCCATGTCCAGTGTATTCACTTCTCAAACGCCATCTTGTCTTTGGGTTTCTCTTTGTAGGCCTTAAAACCTGACATGCAGAAGCATGAAAAACCAACTCACGCTGATGGCTGTAGATAACATTCACTTCTCAGCCTTTTGGCTAAGATCTAGTGTAGTCACTTCCTTCCCTGATGAACCAAGGGACGCACCCCACCCATGTACTTATTTGTGATGCTGATACTGACTTGGACCCTTTATACATTCCATAGGTGGCGTACCTGAGCCCACTTATCCACTGATGCTTTAAAAAAACTCCGCACCCCATCTCGATCTATGCTGGTTATGTGATATGTATGTATCTCACGATCCTTGTAACTGATACCTGTAATCCCCCATAACTCAAGCCGGACCCCAGATGTACAGTACTTTCCCTCTTAACTTGTGTATATTTAATTTTAAACATTAACTTTAATACATTTTTAAAATCAATTCTACAGAGAGCAATTTGGAGCCATTGGGTCAAATTTACCCTTGGAGTAACTTCACAGAATTTAATGTAGTTATATCAGGAATTGGGCTGTTCACAGAGCTTCGTTGTCTCTGGTAATGGTACAAAGGGGTGCCACTCAGGGAAATGGGACTGTGGTGTATGTCGCTATAACACATCATTATCTTTTGCTTTCTGTGTCTATTTCTAAGAGACTTGTCCAAAGTTCAGCAGTCATCCTGCACTCAGAGTTGATGCAGACTGAAGGGAGATCCCACTATGCTGTTTCCTGGAGACCTTACTTTTGTTCTGTTTTCCTCGTGGTAAAAAATAACGGTTGTTCTGACTGAAAAAATGTTTGCATTTTGAGTATGGAGAAAATTAATAGCTGAAATGAAGTTAATGAACATTTAATAGGAGTATTAAGGAAAAATCTTAACAATTAGATTTATTCAAGTAAACAGTAATTTCCCAAGGAACATGGTAAAATCCTCACAACCACTGCATACACTTAAACTTCACAGGACCTGCTTTCATTATTTAATTATGTATGGCACACAAGGTGTTAGCTAGTGACTGTTATATCCAGGAGGGTTGTTAAGGGATCTATCACAGATACTGGTTACCAAGGAAGAGCTAAGATGGTCTTATGACTAAAGAACAGGCCCTGGGATCAGGAGAGCTGCATTCTATTCTCATCTCTTCTACCAATTTCCTGTGTGACTTTGAGGAATTCACAATCTCTCTGTTTAAGTTCATTCATCTGTAAAATGGGCACAATAACACTGACGTGGATTTTAAGGGCTGGAGGTCTCTTGAAAAGTCAAGCTAAACAAAGCCTTTGCTAACCTTTTGAAAAGTAGGATCAGAGCAGCTTGTCTAAAGGAAAGTCCACATTGATTAGAGTTTGTGGTGCTAAGCCCAGGCAGAGAACTCTATACTCCACCCACACAGCACATGAGACTGTATTTTTATTCCTGCCCACTGAACAGCAATAAATTTGAAGGTCAGATCATATCATACCACAATGCACAAAGGCTGCTTACACTTCATATTGAAATCTTTACCAGGCTGCTGGCTATGGGTGACAGCACAGATTCATTCAAACAGAGGCATTGTCAGCTAGGGGGTTAACAGACTGACTGTGCTAGTCAAAGGTTGTGCAGTGCCCTACTAACCTTACTGGTCAGGTATTCTAGCTGTTGTCTCTTCCAGTAGAAGGGCTCAGCTTGGTGAGTTATCTTTTCTCTTGCAAACTGCTGGGGTTTGAATTACAACTTTGCAGGCTGCTCACCAAAGAAGACTTAGCTGGATGTCCAAGGGAAACATTTAGATGTTTGCTCTAGCTGGATTCTGTGCTTAATGAGGTGAGAGTGTGTGTGCTGTGCTGCTTGTATTTAGTGTTTCCAGGTGCTGGGCATTGGCAGGAGGTAAGTGGCAGCTGCCTGGAGAACCAGGGCTGTCTGCTTCTCTTCTTCTTCTGGTCTGGGGCTCAGGCCTCCCTTCACAATCTGGTCTGAATCTGAGTAGCTTCCCCTTTTGGACAGCATCACTGGCAAAGATTATTTACCATGTAAGTGGAGCTTTTTGACCTGTGTGATCCCTATGGGCATTCACTGAGGGTATGCAGTCACTCCATGTGTCCAGGCTGGAAGATTTCTCAATAGCTGTGCCCATTGGCCTGCGCCCCCACCTGCCTCCTCCTCAGGCTCTGGCTCCAGGGTATAAGGAGTGGGGTGGACCAACCGCCTCTCCAGTTCCTGCTCTACTGCAAATCAAGAGGTGGTCTGAGCGGGATCTCTGAACTGAAGGAAGCAAACCCAACAGAAGCATGAATTAGGGCATAATGCCCAGTGGGAGTGTGAATGGAACTCCAAGATGCTGCCCTACAAATCTCCAAGAGGGGAATTTTTTGTAGAGAGGCCACTGAGGCTGTTTGTGCTCTGGTTGAATGAGCCCTGACCATCTGAGGAGGAGGGGCTTCCATACGTCTATAACAAAGGAGGATGCAGCTGGAAATCCATTTAAAGAGTCTTTGGGAAGAGATTGCTTCCTCATTTATCCTTTCAGAGATAGAGATGACTAACCTTGGAGACTTCCAAAAAAGAGTCTTATCCTGCGCAAATTGAATGGTCTAGAGCCCTTTGTACATCCAATGAGTGGAGCTTTCTGTTCTTTCTGTTATGGTGAGGCTTTGGGCATCTCACTGAAAAACCATGTGACTCCTCCGTAAGGGTCCGAGTTCACCCACTCTCCTAGTGGAAGTGATAGCTGTCAGGAAGGCCACCTTCATAGATAGGTTCAAGAGGGAGCAAGAAGCCAAGGGCTTGAATGGTGGGTTCATAAGTGTCCAAAGGACAAGGTTCAGATACCAGGTAGGAACAGGTTTAGATACCAGAGGGAATGTCTTGATAATGCCCTTTAAGAACATCACAGCGGTCAGATGAGTGAACACTGAGCAATTCTCCATGGGGGGATGAAAGGCATTGATAGCTGGCAAATGTACCCATAGGGGGCTGAGGGATGAATGCAATGTCTTCAAGGAAAAAAGGGGTTGCAGGCTCCATGGGAAGTAACTGGCACTGCTGACCCCACATAGAGATTCGATTCCACTTCGTTGTAGAGAGTCTCCTGATATTGTTCAGGATGGCTTGGACATACTCTGAGCATGATCTCTCTCAGATCATTGTCCTTCCAAAAAATCCACACCACATGTAGGAATGCTGGGTTGGG
The DNA here is from genome assembly GCF_003597395.2 of Chelonoidis abingdonii. NCBI lineage: Eukaryota > Metazoa > Chordata > Testudines > Testudinidae > Chelonoidis > Chelonoidis abingdonii. The sequence goes on along the minus strand of NC_133782.1, from coordinate 29,101,801 downwards.
GTGGTTGATCCTGTCCCTGTTCTGACATATTTTTCCACAAACGGTTTTGGGTGAATGGATGGGATAGAGGTGAATCAAATTTGTTTTGGCCACTATGAAGCTATCAGGATCACTGTGACCCTGTGCAGCTTGATTTTCCTGAGGATACGAGGTAGCAGAGGAATGGGAGGGAAGATGTACATCAGTGGGTCTGACAATTGCACTAGGAAGGTGTTCCTTGGAGTTGAGGCCCTGGGTTGCTCAAGACCAATAGGTCACTTCTTGTTTCCCTGGGTTGTGGAGCGGTCCCAGGATGGGAAGCCCCATTGATGAGAGATGTACTGCAGTACTGAAGAATGGAGCTCCCTCTCATGATCCAGGTGGAAATGCATGCTATCCACTCGGGAGTTCATTACTCCTGGAATATATACCGACAAGAGGGTAATCTGATGCTGAATGCACTGGTTCCAGAGCTGGATTGCTTCCCTGAAGAGTGGCATGGATGTTGCTCTTCCATTTGTTTATGTAATAGACAGTAATTATATTCCGATCTGACCAGGACATACATGGACAAAATAAGGAGTAGGAACATCTTGCTTGCTTTGTGGACTGCCTGAAGCTCAAGAAGATTGATATGCAGCTTGGACTTCTGCGGGGACCAAGAACCCTGAGAAGTCTGGTCATCTAGGTGCGCTTCCTATCCCAGCAAGGAGACATCAGTAATGAGTGACTTTGTAGGAGGGGTGGGAACAAAGGGAACCCCATACAGACTTTCTCTCTGGTCTCCCACCAGGTGAACTATGTCAGGACGTTCTGGGAAGCAAGATTCATTTATCCAGGGAGTCCCTGCTAGGGGCACAGACTGTCCACAGTCAGGCTAGGAGGCACCAAAGATGAAGCATTGTGAAGGGGGTTACATAGGTGAACACGGCCCTGTGACCAAGTAGACCCAAGCAGTACTGGACTGCCATCTCAAGGCTGAGTTGAAGCTGGGTGAGAAGGTTCATCATGGCAGGGAATCTGTCCTCAGGTAAGTAGGCTCTTGCCTTGATCTAACTCAGATTCATGCCAATAAATTCTATAACTTCTTAAACTGGATTCTTCTGAATTTACTTAAGACCCAAAGCATGAAAGAGGTCAAGTAAGGAGGTGACTGCTGCTTGTATTTCCTGATACGACTGTCCTATGAGCAGCCAGATGTCTAGGCAGGGAACTATGGGGCTCCCCTCTCTGTGGAGATACACGGCTACCACTGACAGTACTGTACCTTTGTGATGGGCCATTGAGAGGCCAAAGGGGAGCATGCTCTATTGGAAGTGCTCTGGGCCCACCATGAAGTACAGAAATCTCATGTGTACTGGGTGAATGACTTTATGGAAATAAGCAACCTTCAAACTGAGGGGTGCGAACCAGTCATCTTCATTCAGGGAGGGGATTACTGAGACCAGGGTGGTCAACCTGAATTTTGAATGACATATAAAGACATTTAGCTGTGTAAGGTTGAGGATAGCTCTCTAGCCCACATTCTTCTTGGGGATGAGGAAATATTTGGAGTAAAAGCCCAAATACAGAGGGGTTACACGCTCTATTGCCCCAACCTGGAGTAGGGAGTCCAACTCTTTTATGGGGATCCTCTCATGAGAAGATCCTGGAAGAGAAATGAGAAGAGTGGTCTGGGAGAGGGGGCTGAAGGGGCACTACCTGGAGGCTCAGACTGAGTAGCTGGGGAGTGGGAGGGCCCAGGGCCCAAATGGGGCCTCTTCGAGAGCTTCATTAAGGGTTGACAGAGTCTGAACTCCTGAGACTGTCTGGTAAGGGGGGGAAAGGAGCAGATGATGTCACACCACAAAGGGATGTGCACTTCTCTGAGGGAGCAAAGGCAGCTTTTATGAGGGTCAGTCACTGAGAAGACCCAGGGGCAGGCCAGACAGGTCTTGAAGCCTGGAACTTTGGCCGTGCTAGGTGCCCTGAACAGTGTGGGGCCTGGGGGGGGACAACACTCCAAATCAGCTCTCTAAAAATAACTATTTACAAATTATTTACATAGCTGAAGATCGAACGGGAACCCTGGAAAGGCTACAGACACAGAAGGGTTCTGTCCCAGACTGTGAGTGGTAGAAAGGACCTGGAGAGGTGGTTGATCCATGCCACCTTTTATCCCCTCGGTTCACAACACGAGGAGGGGAAGAGTGCTGGCACAGACCAATGGACACTGCTATTGAAAAATCTTCCCTTTCCAAATGCATGGAGCACATGCGCACCCACAGTGACTACACATAGAGTCCAGCACTTGAAAAAGGACCAACAGGAATCAATGAACAACACTTGAATGTCCAAATTAGGTTCCTAAGGTGCTGAGGTGTCTTTGGGACTGATTCACTGGTGCCCTGCAGCCACTCTGCACTGAAGAGGGCTAAGAGGGGCCTTTATGAGATTCTAGTGAATAACTCACAAGTTTTGCTGCTCTGGGGCATTGTTTGTAACTATCAAAGGCATTAACACAGTCCTGGCTCTTTTACTGGGTCTCTGTTGGGTGTTTGCTGACCCACCAACCTCTCCTCACCCTTATATAAGCAAAGACTCCTTGCACTGACCCTTTTTGCATCTCAGCCTTATTTTCTGCCTGATTTATCTGGTGTGTACTGATGTATCTAAAACCCAACCCCTGCAGAACCTCTCTAGATCCCAGATTCAACATCAGTTCTATGAGCAAATGGCTCTCCAGAATGACTAGCACCTCTTCCTGTAGCATACTGAGCCTTCCTTAGGAGTCTTCCATTTACCAGGCCCAACCTTAGCTTAGCTTGGGAGATAGACCACTACCCATGGTGAATTTCAAGCTCGCCCAGCTGTGTATGTGTGGCTGGTTTTATTCTAGGCAGAATGGCAGATTAATCTAATGATAGACATTAGGGGGAAACTGACACTCTTGCAGACCAGTACTTACCTGAGTATAGTAATATCAGGCTACATGTCTGAAAAGAAAATGATTTTGTTGGCGAAAATGTCTTTCACTGTGTATATATTAAAGTCAATGCACAGCGGAGGCATTCTGAAAGTGCAGAGCGCCGACCATTTTTGGATACACTTTGTAAACAGAAAAAACAATACCATGGGTTGTTATTATTATTATTCTGTTTAGAGGGATGCTGCAAAATCAACGTCATCTAATAGTTTTTCCGAGCACAGAAATGGTATTGCCATGACAACCACTAACCAAAGGTTTGCATCAGTCAAGGGGAAAGAGCATACATTGTTGAAGGAGCAGAATCAATTTCCTACCGTTCCTCAGGAGCACCCTTCCTTATTTATTTAGGATACCTGGCACTTAACAACAAAATAAAACCATCTCTGAATTACCCATTTGCACATTTGAGTTGGAACTCTCCCCATCTCCCCTTTCTCCCCCCAGTAATGGAAATCTCCATCTTGGTACCCTGCCATCTGTCTCTTCATGGACATTGACTGGGAATGTGGGCGAGAGGCCAGTGAAAATGCACATTGTGGCATTTTGCCCTATATTTTTCATAGTAATATTATTATATGAGTATGGCATAACTATGTATTTTGTGAAAGATAAGGTATGTGAGATGTCATTGGAAAGGTTTCGATTTACTGTATATGATTATCCTACTTGTATGCATGTATCATTTTCGTATCTGAAGTTAGGACTATTTGTTTACATCTGGGGAACGATCACAAGACAGAATGCAATCAGTCTAGATGGCAAGCTGGAAAGGGCCATTAGAGAGAACAGTAGGTCTTAGAAGATGCTAATCTCTCACTGGAGAGCCTTCCTGGGGATGCTGCAAACAGCCTCTGGGCCTGGCTTTGGTGGTCCTATAGGGACATGTGGCCAAGTCACCTGGTACCAGACTCCATCATAATACTAGTGTTTTTCCACTGACCAAGTGTGGGAATCAAACTAGGAGCAAAGGGTTCCCAGCACATGCTAAAGCTATTTAAGGCAGGGGAGTGACATCAGCACGGTTCATTCTTCATGACTCCCTGCCCAAGAAGATGGCTCGAAAACACCTGAGAAACAAAAGATTGAACTAGGGGAGAAAGGCTGAACCTAGGCTAGAGGGTTTTCTAGCCTGCAGAAGGAATAACTGGAGTTTTAAGCTGCAAGCAAGTGTAGTTTGCCCTCAAGAATCTCTGCAAACTGCCTAAAACAACATTTTGAGTGAGAATTTTCTACTTATAACCAATTTATGTATGTAGTTGCAGCTGGGTGTATGTACATATGTGTGTTGGTAATGTGCAGTCTGGAGCCTGGAGAAGGGCTTGGCAGGCTTGCCTCAGCAGTACAGTATAAAGGGAGCCCAGGCTGGTGGGTCAGGCGGGCTGAATGGTACCCCAGTTCCAAGTGGCACCCGGGGGAGGAGGGGTAACCTGTCACACACACTTCAAAATACCCACTTGTTTCTCCTCTAATTTGCTGCTAGGCTACTACCTCAAAATGATGAGGGCACACAACATAAGACAAGTGCAGTGTTCCTCACATGCTGGCGATCCTAAAGCATTAGCAGGGTCCATGTGCAGAAACATCCCAAACCCATTTCGAGTTTGAAACCAATTCTCTGAACATCGGTTTCTTTTAACTACTGGCCACATTGTGAGTTCAAAAGCTGGAACTTACACACTGGTCAGACACATGGTCTATCTCATTCAGTATCTTAACAGTGACCAGGGCACAAGAATCTCCCTGGTTACAAACACACACATAAATCCTTTTTTAAAAACTCTGAAAGCCTTTGCCCCAATACAGTCATGTGGCAGTGAGTCCCCCAGGTCTATTAGTCATTGTGTAGAAAAACTGTTTCCTCTCTTCAGCTTTAATTGTGCTGTCTTTCAATTTTATTGTGTGTCCCCTCATTCTTGTGTTATGAGAAGATTAATAGGAACAATTGATTGACATTTACTGCACTGTTCACTGTTTTATATTCCTCTATCATCTCCCCTCTTATTCACCAACTTTCTAAACTATATAGTCTTAACCTTTTTAATCTTACTACTTATGGATTCTTTGTACTCTCAAATCATTTTTATTGCCCTCCTTGGGACATCTTCTGATTCTGATATAGCCTTTTTGAGATGGAGGTGACCAGAACTTTACAGCTTATTCAGGTGTGCAAGTACCATTAGTGGGTAGGGTAGTATTCTGATGTTTCCAATGTGGTTCTCTGTAGGTGAGTCAACTCACTGCTGGTGTGCCATCTTGTGGCTGGGCATGGCATAGCAGCTGTTTTCTCATGTGAGCACCTACTGAGGGTTGCTCCAATCCCAAGGTGGTTTGCCTCTTCCTGTGGCTCAGCCCTCCAGCCAGATCACATTTTAGTTCCACCCCTTCCAGGGTAACTGACAGTCCAACACGACTGAAGTCTAATGTCCTTACATCAGGTCTTCATCTTCACTCTGTGGTCCTCAGAACCTCTGCTCAGCGCTTTCAGTCATCCTTATCCCCTTCTCATGCAACCTCCCCCAGCAGCCACTAGGGGAACACAGATCCTCTTACTGCAGTTCCAAATCCTGGGATCCTATAACCAGTTGCTCTGTTGGATTCCTTACGGCTGCCTTCTTGGCCTTCTTCCTACCATAGCCTGTCAGCAGGCCTCTCCCACAGCCTCCCTAAATTAACTGTTTTTTCAGGGCTGGGACACGCAGGGCTCACACAAATCCCAAACCAAAACTATAAACTTTCATCAACATCTGCCTTCCTCGGGCTTGACCTTTCTATCCGGACTCCAGTCCTCACCCCTGGTCTGGTCCATCCCCTGGCCTCCTGCCAGACTTCTCTACTCAGGCGACTCTAGTCTGGGCTTCCCCATTGACACTGCCAGTCTCTCCCTTCCCTACCACCAAGACACGGGGGGCAGCAGAGTTCTGCCTTCTCTGCCTGCAGCCCCGTTCTGCTCCAAACATCCCCCCTCCCAGCTCCTCCCAGATGGGCTTCAGCATCAGTTGGGCCTGGCCCACCCTCCAGCTGCAAACAGGTGGGTTAATTGGCCCCTCAGGCCCATATTAACTCTTTCATGACCTGTGTGGGGCAAATACCCCCAGGCATAATTCTTTCTACGCAAGAGCCAAGGTAGGGCCATGAGGTGTGATGCTGTACAAAGCCCTCCCCTCCACAGAAACACTCTGATTGGCTGGGGCAGGTCCCTCCTGGTTTCCCTCTAGCCCATCTGCCACTGGGGGGATATGGCATCAGCAGATGGGCTGCAGATCACCTGACTCCCAAAATGTGGAGGAGAATCTCTCCAAACCAGAATAAGAGATCGGGGGCTGCCCACCTGATTTCCATTGGCAGGGCAGAATGTCACTCTGGAATAGAGAGAGAGGATTGGCTGGTTGGCTCTGGGCCAAGGACCTGCACAGGGTGAAGGCTGCAAAGGAGAGCAGTTGGCTTTGTGGGGTATGTGGCTGGAGTGGCAGCACAGCTGGGCTCCACAGCTGAGATGCTGACCCAGGGGGAAGCCTGGACCCAGCTGAGATGTCCAGGTTAGCCCAGCAGCCATAGGGACCAGAGCCCATGCACATATCAGGAACAAGGACTCATCACTCCAGGAGCAGAGGGGTTGAGACAGGACAAGACCTTTTTCTGGGACTCAGACACTGGGGGTTGCTTTGACTCTTAGTCAGGTTAGAGAGCATTTGCTCATAGCTGTGGGGACTGAGTACATTATATTATTGCTGTGAAGGGTGTATGTGTCACCACCTCATGAGAGTCCCTTCCTTTGACTCATCCCTGAGAATCCCCAAGGGCTGGCCCCTGCTCAACTTTACTGTTAAATTTAGCATTTATTCCAAGGCGGTAACTCCTGCTCCCCAAGGAGGATTGGTACTTAGTCCTACCAATTTTCAATAGAACAAAGCAAAATTTTTTGGATGAATCATTTATTCAATGAAAATGCAGTTACAGTTGAATCAAAACTATTTGTCACTTTGACATTTTGGCCAGTCACAAAATGGCTGGAGGAGTTAGAGGTGGTGCTGGTGCCAGTGCTGCATCCCCATGACCTGTTAGCCCAGTGGTGAAGGCACTCACCTAGGATGTAGCAGAGTAGGTCAATTCCCCACTCTGGAACAGACCCCATACAGAATTTTTTTCAATATTCCAAAAAATGGCAGATTCGATTCAACCTGAACCAAATTATTTTATTTTTCCAAATTAGTATTATTTCACTTTTCAGAACTGGCATCCAACTGAAAAATAATCAGTTATTAACCCAGCTCTACTCTGGTTACCTCCATGTGGCAGAGACAAACAAAATTCTGTGAGAGACATTTCCCAAACTCAGGGAATCGCCTCCTCTTTAGCATGCTTCTCTTTTTCTCCATCCCTTCTCCTCTGGAAGAGTCTCTTTTTTTTTGCCTGAATTTCATGACAGAGTTTGAGGTTCTGGGTTGGATATGTGTTTGTGCTGTGACCTTATATTATTCAGGGAGAGGTGTTCGTATGGCATTTCTACATTGGCAGGTTTGTCTGGTCTTTCAGGGCAGACAGTGTCTTTTTCTCATGGCCTGGAAGGTCTCTCTCTTCTTAGAGCTTGGCTACACTTCCGAGTTACAGCGCAATAAAGGAGCCCTGGGCACATTAGTTCACTACCCAAACACACTGGCAAGGTATGTAGAGCACTCTGACTCCACGGCTATAGCGTGGTTTGTACTCCACCTCAGTGAGAGGAATAACATTTACTGTGCCCCCGTTGGAGCACCATGGTGCCAGTGTGGATGAGGTTTTGCATTACTGCGCTCTGATCAGCCTCTGGAAACATCCCATAATCCCCTTAAGTCAAGTGGCCACTCTTCTCATTGTTTTGAACTCTCTGTAGGAATGTGGATATGCCGTTTGACAGCTGGCTGCTTATCTGCTCTGAGACAGATAAGTGTGCCCCGAGACAGATTAGTGTGGAATGCTGTGTGTAAGAGAAAGAGGCGGGGTGGGGAGGTGTCTTCTGCTGTCTGAACTTACATGACAGCATGCTGACATGCTCTCACGCTCCCCCAGAACCCACTCTTTCTCCCTCCACATACACACAACACACTCTCTGTCACACTCCACCCTACCCCACCCCCATTTGAAAAGCGCATTGCAGTTACTTGCATGCTGGGATAGCTGCCCATAACGCAATGCTCCCAATGCCACTGCAAGTGCTGCAAATATGGCCATGCCAGTACACAAGCAGCTGTCAGTGTGGATAGACTGCAGCACTTTCCCTAGTGTGCTCTCCAAAGGCGGGTTTAATTCACAGCGCTCTACATCTTGCAAGTGTAGCCATGCCCTTAGTCTTGTGTTCCGAATACTGGATTTGTGGGATGTTTCTCTGCTATACCTTCTGGAAGCATTGAAAATGCCATAAAATATAAGTTAAAACAAAGAGGACATGGTTCCATGGCCAGCTTACTGGAAAGCAAAATCATATTCATTTTCTTGCTTAAGCTCCCTGAAAAAAGTGCTATTACTTGTCCACATATGGCACAATAATCTGTTCTGCCCAGGAAACCTATGACCTTGACTTTAGGGGACAGAATTTATAATTCCTATATAGTTTGCATTTTTACTACCTTAGTTTTTCAGCTTATGCATCCCTCCTTCAGGTTTGTCTTGATCACTCAAGATTACTTTGCCTCTGGACAGTTTGTTCTCTGAGAAATTACGGTTCCAGTTTTCTGTTATGAAGAATGAATCATCTTTAGTTGCTTTAGGCAGGTACCTGTTGTTAATTGTAACACAGTACCAATGAGACATGGGACTGAATCCCTCTTGATCCAACTCCTTCCCCCTCCCAGTGTCGGCCGTTTTTCAGATTTAGATCCTGATCTGAATGAACTTTGTCATTAAAACTAACACTGTAATAGCCCCAAAGCAGCTCCTCAAAGCTGAACTCACAGTGAACTTTAGGAAAGGTTGGGTTCAGGTCCCACTTCTGAACTCTGGACTTTTCCCACTAACAAAACACATCGTGGACTCCAACCTACAATTGCACAACTGCTAAAGATGTGAGTTCCACCCAAGCTGGAAAAGTTACAGGTGCACATGGTCAGATTTACACCCACAGTTCAACTCTGTTTTGGTATTTGATGTAACTAGCTCATCTCGTAACAGCAGAAACCCCTGCATCTAACATCTGTATTGTCCCATAATGCCACCTCAGGTTAAGGAGCCATAGAATCATACAGATTAAGGCCAGAAGGGCCCACTAGATCATAGTCTGTCCTCTTGTATATCACAGGCCATCAACAGCACCGGCCAACTGCACACTAAACCTAACAACCAAAATGAAACCAAAGGAGACTAGATTATTCTGTGCTACAGGCAGAGACTAGGCGGGATTGAGGTGCACCAGTGTCTGAGTCCCCCACAATTGCAGGGAATTGATAAGTGAGATATGCCCAGATACTCCTGGCAAGCAACCCATGCCCTCACTACAGAGGAAGGTGAAAAACACCCAAGGCCACTGTCAATCTGACTTGGAGGAAAATTCCTTTCCAACCCCACATATGGCAATCAGGTAGACCCTGAATATGTGAACAAGAACCCCCCAGCCAAGTATCTGAGAGTGAGAATGCTTGGTGCCACCTCAGAGCCGTTGCCTACCCCACTCAGTGTCCCATCTTCAGCTGTGGCCATCCCTGATGCTTCAGAGGAAAGAGATTAAAAAACCCTCTCAGAATATGTTGGGGGAGAAAAATCCCTTCGTGACCGCTACTGGTGGCCAGCTGAAGCTGTGAAACATGAGCTATAGGAACATAAGTATGACCCTTCTGCCTCTCCGAGTTGGTAGCAACAAGGGCCGAGTTCAGTATCTAGGAGTTCCATTTCAATAACGCAATGCAAAACTGGCTTGAGCCCCGACCCAGTGATCTGGGACAATTACATACCATCCCTGGGTGCCTCTAGGAGGCAATACTTCCCCTCTCGCAAGCACGGAGTCTGAGTGTAGCAAAATCCTTTTAATAAAGGAGGGAAACAATGCAGCATTATGTTGGGGAAACACCACAAACAGGATTCATAACACAAACCATGATCAAAAGACCCACCTGTAATAAACGTCTGTCTCAAAACTGGACTTAGAGTTCAACACTGATATTTTATCTGAACCTCCCCCAAGCTCACTACCAGCTTGGATTTTACTTCGTTGCCACCGATAAGAATTAGGCTCTTATCAGCCTGGATTCCCCAATACTCCTTGGGGACCCCCTCTGTGGACTCCCCAACTTCTTTGGAAGACCCCAAGACCCAGACCCCTGGTTCCCTATCTCATCCCCCAGCTTCCCCCCTTCCTGGGTGAGCCTGGGCGATGCTATACTTAACTCCTTGAATGCAAACCAAGAGAGCTATTTACCTCCCCCGAGGCTAGCATTCAAAGCTAATCACAGCTAACACACCATGAGATTCCCCCCACCCCCTCTTCCCGTGAGGGAGACAGATAGCTGGTACAGAGTTTCTATCCCTTTGCCTCACTAGGAAAAGATCCCACAAAGTTTTAAAAGAAACTTGTATATTAAAAGAAAGAAAATACAAAACAATAATACTGCATTAAGAGATCAATACAGGCTCTTGCTTATAGAAAATATGAATAACCAGTCTGATTTAAAAGATAGCCCCCTTTAAACCAGTCCAACACAGTACCACACATATGTGAATACAACATAAAGCATATAACAGCCTATTTGCCTTGTGGCCTTTTGTACTCACAGATGTTTAGGAGATGATTGAAAGAAGATGGAGTTAGAAGAAAAACTTGTTTTCTCACAGCCGAGGAAAACAAAAAGACCGAGAACGAAGCCAAAAACCTCCAGAGGTTCCCACCCTTACTTTTGAAAAATCCTGTTTCCTGATTGGTCCTCTGGTCAGGTGTTTGGTTCCCTTTGTAAACCCTTTACAGTAAAAGAAAATTAACCCTTACTTTACCTATCTACTTATGACACCACCCCCAAGTAAGTTTGGCAGTATCCTTTTCCCCTCAGGGTCTTAAGTCCAAGCACCCAAAAAATCACCCCAAAGTCTCAAAAGTTTCTTGAGTCCAGCAAACCAAAAATTACCCAAAAGTCCAACAACCCAAAAGTCTCTATCTCTGGTCAGTGCAGCCCCGGAGTTCAAAAGTTTATCTGAAGAGTTTTACCTCCCCAGCCTAGGTAGAAATGGGGGTAAGGGGAAGAAGGGATGCACAGGGTGTTAAGGGGCACCTTACGTGGTCTGAGGTCAACTGCCCCGCCTCTCTGTGCGATTCTGCTGAAGCCTTCACCACAAACTGCTCAGCTCTACCAGCCACTCCGCTCCACTCCACCAGCCGTCCATGAGTTGCTCCACCTGTTCCCACAAACCGCTTTGCGTGCTGTTCCATGGGCCACTCCAACCATCCCACAAACTGCTCCACTCTGCCAGCCACTTAGCAATATATCTTCAGGCTCCCCCACTAGTTAACGCAGCTCTCAGTGATCTCAGCTCTTAGTAATTTTAGCTCTTTGGTGATTTCAGCTCTTCATGATTTCTGCTTGTAGTAGGAGAGGCCCAGTGCTGGGGCACTATTGGCCTACAGTGAATTCAGCACAGCAGCCTGTAACTAGATTCTTAATGGAATCAAAATTAGCTCTGCTATTCAACAGCGGAGAAAGTGCAATTAGTGTTTCAGGCCCTTAAGATAGACTTAGACCATCAGATACACATACCCCTCCCCTGCCTCTCTCAATTCACTGGGGGGTTTGGAATCCATGTCCCTTGTCTAGCGAGTACTCCATAGTTGATGGTGAGACCCTATCATAAAACAGTTTCATTGTCTTTGATTCACATAATCAAGGTAACAACATTTTATTCCTCCTGCCCCAATAACAGAGAAACTGGGGATTCCACAGCAGTCAAAGTGACCATTTTGGGCTGCTGTGGGCTCATGCTAGGTGGGATGGGTGTGCCTATGCAAACAAGATCAACCCCTGAAGTTCTTTTCTACACTTGCCACAATTCACCACCAGATGTCAGGGTAGAGCTCATCCTGACTGCTCACATAAGATATAAACCAGAAGTGAATCCCAGGACTGTTGAGCCCTGTCCCCACCATCAACAAGCAACCCTGTTATATAATCACACTCAAATGTGTTCAGTTCTCTCATCCTTCTTTTTGCAAGACTAAACAAGCCAGGCTCTTCCAGTCTCCTCTCATAAGATAGGCCCTCCATTCCCCTGATCATCCTAGTTACTTGTTGCTGCACCTGTTCCAGTTTAAATTCATCTTGGTTGAACATGCGTGACTAGAATTGCACATAGTATTCCAAACGAGGTCTTACCAGTGCCTTATCCAAAGGCATTAATACCTCTCTATCTCTACTGGAAATGCCTCACCTACCATATCCTAGGATCACATTTGCCTTTTTCACAGCCGCATCACATTGGTGGTTCATAATCACCCTATGATTGATCCACACACTCAGGTCTTGCTCCTCCTCTGTCGCTTCCAACTGATGAACGCCCACGTTGTAGCAGAAATTCTTGTTACTGTATCCTAAGTGCAAGTCCTTTCACTTTGTACTATTGAATTTCATCCCATTTCTGTTACTCTAGTCTTCAAGATCATCCAGATCTTCTTGTATAATGTTCCAATCCTCCTCCATATTCATGATGCCTCACAGTTTTGTATCATCAGCAAATTTCATTAGCACACTCCTTCTTTTTGTGCCAAAGTCATTAATACAAATATTGAATAAGATTGGTCCCAAAAGTAATCCTTGAGAAATTCCACTAGTAATCTCCCTCTAGTCCAATAATTCACCTTTCAGGGCAACCTGTTACCTTCTTACCCAAACAGAAGCAGCTCTATGGCCAGTAATGCTACCTCAGGTTGATGAGCACATGCAACACTGACAAGACTCTGATCATCAGCCAGCAGGATTGAACCTGAGACCTCTGGCGTTTAGTGCATGAGCCTCAAGCCATATGGCTGGCACACACTCTCTCCACACCCCCTTGGTGTCACTAGATGGGACAGAACACCACACCCAGGAGGTGTGTGGATTACACATGCAAACAGAAACATTTTGCTTGTACAAGTGATTTGGGAAAACAGGCATTTAATTTTAGAACTAAACTTCTAAAATATTTGAGCATATTTTCGGTTAGACAATGATCCTAATGATCCTGCTGTGATGTGTTAGTGCCACTGCCCCAATTTGTATCATATTGTGGCAGGGTTAATACAACATAATGGGAAACATGAGCTATTACCAAGGAAATTAAAAACAAAAAAATATAATTATGACTTCTTTATTAATTAACTGCTATGCAAGGCTTAGTCAGTCTGCAACCAGAATATTAGTCTTCTAGACTTAACCATTTATGTCTTTCAGAAGACTCAGTCCCTACACTCATGTGCACAGCATTAACCTCATTTATATTAAAGCTAGGGAACCGGGCATAGACATGCCATTAAGTCTCAATAAAACAATAGACACTTTTGCATTACCATGCATGCCCTTGTGCTTGTAATTTGAGTGTTTGTGAAACACTTTCAGATCCTTGAATGGATGGTGGCTTGCCCAAAGCATCAATAATGTTTCATATTAAGCAGCATTATCATTATTATTATTTAAAGCTATACTTTATATAAAGAATCACCTTGCTTCTGTCAGGGGCAACAGGAATGGTAAAAAAGCTTCACTGAGGCCAGGTCTACACTGCGACTTTAAATCGGTTTAATGGCCGATATACCGATTTAACGCTGTATCCGTTCACATGACGTCGTCATTAATATCGATTTTACCGCCTCCTTAAATCGATTTCGGAACTCCTCCCAAACGAGAGGAGTAGCGCTAAATTCGATAGTGGATAACTCGGATTTAGGTCATGTGGACGTAACTCGACGTTATGCCTCCAGGCCGGTATCCCAGAGTGCACGCACGACTCGCTCTGGACAGCAAATTCTGAACTCGGAATGCAGCGGGAGGTAAACAGGAAAAGCCCCGCGAACTGTTTGAATTACATTCCTGCTTGAGCTGCGTGGAGCTCTGATACCGCGGCGGCGTCAGTCTCAATCAAAAAGAGTCTCCAGCATGGACCGTAACGGGAGGATACTAAGGTCCTGATACGCTGTATGGGGAGACAAATCGTTGTATCCTGCTCGTTACAGAACACGAATGTCCAAAGCTGTTTGAATAAAAAACTGCAGGATACACCAGCGCTGCGTGACAAGCGTAACGGAAGCCAGAGACTCAAATGGACGCTCATGAAGGAGGGAGGGGGTACTGAGGATTCCCGCTATCCACAGTCCACAGCAGTCTTTGGAAATTATTTCCATCTTGGCTGAGCTCCAAATGTCTGTAGGTTCAAACACAGTGTCTGGCATGGTTCAGGGAACAGCTCCTCAGTTTATTCCCCCCCCCACCAAGTGAAAAAAAGGAGAAGAGTGCTGTGCTATGGCGTTTGCTCAATGCACTCTACGAAAAAGGCGCCAAAGGGTTGTCTGCTGCTTCACAAAGGGAGGGGTGAGGCTGTCGCCAGCACCACTCGGCGGCAATGTTTTCTGCCCCATCAGGCACTGTGCTCTCAACACGGAAGTGGGAACTATGGGATAGCTGAGGAACAGCTACCCACAGTGCACCGCTCCTTAAATCGATGGTAGCCTTGGACCAGGGACGCAAGCAATCGATTTTGTGATTGCACTGTGGACGCGCAAACCCGATTTTATAACATCGGTTTTGTAATATCGGTTTAAACTACTTCGAATTAATCGTGCAGTGTAGACGTAGCCTAACACTTCTCTGTCGGAGAAGTCAGTTCAAAGTCTAGCTTTAGCAAATGCGGAGCAACCAACTTTTCTCCTCCGTCATGCCACAATGGGCCAAGTCCTGATGTTCTAGGTACTTAAAAGGTAAAAATCCTAACCTTTCTTACATCCCAGAAATGGTAGGTGAGAAGGAAAGAACCCAGGTTGATTTTCAGATCCCAGGTTGAATTTGTAGGGTTGGCATTTAAACTCTCCCCTCAAACATCTTCTGACATGTCAACTGGGGACATCTGATCAAGAAACTGAGATGCAGTAAACAACCCAGGATGCCATTTGAACAGCATCACCTTCCAGAAAAGAATCACAGTTTAAAGGCTTGTCTGGATGAACAATTAGTTCACGGAAAGCTGGGTTGTGAAATCTACCTTGCACTAGCGTGCCATGCACTACTGTGCACTAGAAGGTCCTTAGTGCTCTTTTATCTACACCAGTGTCAAGGCCTACTGTGGAGTCCAGATTCCTTGGCACTTCTAAGTTATCCAGTTTAACATCTTTGCATCTAGGAAAACGTTTAGGTTAGAGCTGGTTGAAATTCTTCAGCTGAAATTTTCTTTAGCTGAAAAGTGCCCTTTTTTAAACAGAAATTTTGCTTTCTAAAGTTTGGGGGGATTGATGAAAAATCAAAATTTAAAAAATCAGTTTTCAAAACCAAAAATTACCAAATCCTCCCTGCCACAGACATTTTAAAAATAAAAAATTAAACACTTTTCCCCTCTGACTTTTTTTTAAACTAGAAGCAGAACTTTTCCTTCCTGCAATAACTTGTTTTTCTCCTTGCCTCCACCCCAGATAGGTCAGATTCCTCTCTCCCTTTCTCCTGAGCCAGTGTCGTTGTAAGGGTTAGGCAACATCTCTTAATGCAGGTCAGCTACCTGTCTTTGACTCTGCCATGCTCACTAACATGCCCTGAGTACCCTGTGATGGAAAAGGGATTGGACAAGTGGTCCAATACCCTTGTATTTTATTAGGAGTTACAAGACATTCTAAGTGTAACCATAGAGAATATAATAGAAATTCCAGGAAACTGCAGAAATGTACAAATGTTTGTTTTCTTTGTTTAATGTAACAACTACTGAGATCAATGTGTCAGCAATTTTGTCTTGTCTTTGGAATTACTGGGTTATTAACCTTTAGCTGCCTTCCCACACAAAGAGTGATTTCATAATTCAGCATTTGTGCCCCACAACATGCTTTTCATTCTTCATTAGATTATTGAGAAAGAGGAAAAAATAGTTACAAGGACAAAGTACAGGCCCTGGGTCTCCATCCTGCCCTTCAGAGGGAGTGTTCTGTATCTGGGAATAGAGGTAAGAGAATGGGACATAGGACTCGTGGCCCCAGCTGACCGTCTGACACTGAGAAAGTCACTTCATCTCCTGGGGCCTCAGTTTGCAGCTATAAAATGGGTGTAACAATGTATCATAATTAGCCCATGAAACTCATTGCCACAAAATAGCTGCAGCACCAGAACAACATGGGCAGAAGCAATGCAAGCGTCTCCCACTCTTGGTGTCACCTAATAATAACGATAATAATAATGCTTGTGGTGAAAGGGCAGTTCAGTCTCCTGGGTACATCCATTTGCTGGCTTCTCTGTTGCCATTGCTTACCAGTGAGCCTGTTAGTGCCAACTGTGGTTGTGTCTACTAGGAACTTGACTCATTCCACCACATCCATCCACATGGGATAACCAACCGGATATCATCTGACAGCAATAACTCTAGTTGCTACTGACTGGCCTGTAGTTGACCTGGCAGCCTGGAGGTAAGAGCATTTATATGTCCCATTACCCCTTTTAAACATTAAGGGTAACTATATGGGTTTTTCCCACCAGGGGAGACTAGCTCATGCTATGTCAGTATGACCTTGTGGGAGGGCAGTCAAGAAGCTTGGGACGTTGCCAGGGTTTGTCTTGGTTGCTTCATTTCTGCTTTTCCCTCAAGGTTCACCAGACAGCTTTGGGCCCAAAGACGTGACTCTGGAAGCCAGTAGCTGGTCCTAAGGGCCATTAACTAGTGGGAGGTAGGTGAGGCTCAGCTGCAATGAGTTAGCACTTTAAGGTAACAGGTAACTGAGTAAGTTGGATAAAAAGGAGACCAAAAATCAATGAAGAGGTAGGAGGCTAGTAAGTACGTATGGTTGTGGAGCTGGCTAGTCTAGCTATAAAAGCTGATAACTAGATCTGGTCAGAAACCAGAATTTCTGTTCCATGGGAAATTCCAATATTTTGAAAAATTCATTTCAAGTCTAAATGAAAAGTCCAAATTTCCCATGAAACAAAAATTCTGAAAAACATCTGTCTGGAACCCTGGAGATGTTTCCTGTTGATAATGTTGAGTTGTTACATTTCAGTTATATCCAAATGTTTTGCTAATGTTCAAGGGTTTCATTTTGACCATCATTTTGATTAATTTTGTTTTGACTTTTATATTATATTAACATATTAAATATATGCACCATTAAATCTAATATATAAATATAATTAAAATTTGATTTTCATATAATCTCAAAGTTGAAATGACATGAATAGCAAAGACATCAACATGAAACATTTTTACGTTCTCTAAATGAAAGATCTTGACACTGAAATGAGAAAGTTGAAAGATCCTCAACTTTTTCTCATTTAAAATTTTGCTAGCATTGACACGTTCCCACAAAATGTTTCAATTTCAACTAAACTGCATTTTCCAGTGGAAAACTGTTCCATTAAAAAAATGTAATGAGCTCCACTGACAACTAGAACTGGTTCGAAAACGGGCTCCCCAGCCCCTGGAACATTTTGACTCTTAGACAGAAGAGCAGCAGCTGCTTTCCATCACGATTTTGGCTTTGTTGAAAACTGAATTTTCTGTTAAAAAAAAGTTTTGATGGAAAATTATTCTGGCCCTTCTTCATGAAACCGGGGAAGAGCAGAATAAATAAGGGGACTTTAATCTTTACCTGACTGCCTAATGCACCGTGTGTGATACTTACAAGCCCACCTGCCCACTGACGGCCTGCTAACTAGAGCCCTGCATGCTGCACTGAGGCAGGTGAGTGGGTGGTAAGGGCTGAGGAATTGGGCACATGGAACAATGTAATTGCTTTACTTTTCAAGTGTTTTTTTTAAAATGGCAAAATCAAGCCAGCAGGCTATGGACCTGCCTGAACATCTAGCAGGTCACCCATCAAGTAGACCTGCCAGCAGAGAGAGCTCATTGGTGGAGCCAGTATCTGGCCTCCCCGCTACCTCGAGCACAGCAGAACCCCAAAAGGAAGGGCCAGTGCTGAACCTTTACAAAGCATAAGATGAGGGGGTTGTTCCGTTATGCAGAGGGGAGCTAGGGTGACCAGATGTCCTGATTTTATAGGGACAGTCCCAATTTTGGGGTCTTTTTCTTATATAGGCTCCTATTATCCCCTCACCCCCCTCCCGATTTTTCACACTTGCTGTCTGGTCACCCTAAGGGGAGCCAGACTGAACTTTGAGGTTTATATGACCCCAAAGATCAGGGACATTTGGAGCTGGGGATTGGTTTTGGCCCATCGTATGAGCACTACGTGGTGGTATCTTCTGCACATCAGTCAGGACACCCTTTGTCCCGCTATTGGGGACCGCTCCAGCACCGCATGCCCCTGAAGTCCTGAGGCTGGCGGCGCTTCCTGGGGCAGCCCCTGGCACCCACCCTCTGGCAGGAGCCTGCAATGCGGCCCCTAGGCACAGAGGAGGAGGGGGGTTCCGCATGGTGCACTGGCTCCTTCCTGCCCAATCAGAGCTGTGGGGGCAGGGCTTGCAGGTGCCAGCAGTGGGCAGAGAGCCCTTCGCGCCCCCTTGCCCACCTGATTTGACCCGACCCTAGGACCCAGAGGGACCTGCCAGATGCTTCCCGGGAGCTGCCCTAAGTAAGCAACACCAGGACTCCCCACTTCACCCCCCGGCATGTCCCTCTGGCTCTTAGGGTTGGGGTGGGGGAAGGGGGCTCTCTGTGTGCTGCCAGCGCCTGCAAGCCCCGCTCCGGCAGCTCTCATTGGTGCTTTTCCAGGCCAATGGGAGCCATGGAGCTCACGCTTATGGCAGGCACAACACGTGGAGACCCCTCGACCGCCCCTGATCCTAGGAGCCAGAGGGACCTGCCAGATTCTTCCCAGAAGCCACCCCAAGTAGGCATCGCTGGGACCCTCTACCTGGTAGGTCCCTCTGGCTGTTAGGCTTGGGGGGTAGGAGGCTTTGCGGACTGTTCCCACCTGTAAGACCTGCTCCGCAGCTCTGGCAGCTCCCATTGGCACTTTTCCCGGTCAATGGGAGCCATGGTGCTCATGCTTGTGGCAGGCCCAGCACATGGAGAGTCTGGAGACCCCCCTTACCGCTCTGACCCTTGGAGCCAGAGACCTCCCAGCAGGGCTGGTGAGTGCAGTCAGGGAAGAGGGCAAGGTGTGATGGAGTGAGTGTCTGGGAGCCGTGTGTGGGGTGCTGGGCTGTGAGGGTGTAGAGGGTGCTGGGCAGCGGGCGGTGGTTTGTGTGTTTTGAAGTATTAGGCAGTGGGGGCCTGTTGGAGGGTGCTGGGCAGTGGGGAAGATCTGTGTGTGTCAGGGCACTGGGCGGTGGGGGTCTGTGTGGGGCATTATTTAGTTCTGGTGGTGGGGCTGTGGAGAAGGGCACTGGGAAGGAGGGAGGAGAAATCTGTGTGCATTGGGAAACTAGCGAGTGAGGGGCTCTGTGTGGGGTGCTGGGCAGCTGTGGTGGGGCTGTGGGCGGGGGGGTGCTGGGCAGGGGTGGTGGTGTGCACAGCACTGTGCATCTGTGGTGGAAATGTGGGGAGGCTCTGGGGGGCTCTGGGCATAGTGGGTTCAGGGGGTTCCGGGCATAGCGGATCCAGGGGGCTCTGGGCAGGGGAGTTGTGTGGCACAGGATGGGCCCACCCCCAACAGGAAGGGGCATGCTGGTAGCACAGGGCCAGGTGGACCAGTGTACCCCATTGCCCCTGGCTGGCCCCGCCCTTCCCACTGCTCAACTCCTCAATTGAAGGCGGGGGTAAGAGGTGCAGAGGTGGCTCCCAACAGTGCTTACCTGGCGCGGCTCCTGGGAAGCAGCCGGCAGGTCCCCAAGGTGAGTGTCAGCTAGGCTGAGCCAGCAGTGTGGCCCGTGCTCCCCCCAGCAGAGTGTGTGCAGACCGGTCCACCTAGCTCATGGCAGAGCCAAGGAAAGGAGGCACCTGCCTCTGCACATGCTGATTTCACCCAGGGCAGGCTGGGGCTCAGCACTGCTAAGCTGCTGCCCAGTTCACTTACCCACATTGGCAAGCAGGGATTGCACCTGGCGGCGTACATCTGCTTGATGTACAATCAGGACGCCATTTGTCCCAATATTCAGGTAAAATTTTAAATTTGGTAGTGAAATAGAAAATTATAAACCTGACTGCACTCTGTGTTATCTACTGGCAATTTTGGTTTTTCAGGTTGTTTTCAGGTATAATGCAATTTACAGTAGGGATATGTCATTTACAGTTCTGAACCACAGTGCATACCATAGGACAAACTACAATGGGCACGTAATAACACGTAAGAAGCACAGAGAGTGCGCGGTTCTTTTCAGTGACTAGCTAACTAGCTAACGGTCTCCAGGCGAAAACCACGCCGGAAATGGCAACTGCAGGGATGGAGCCAACTAGCAAAACAAAAAAGACAGTGCAGATACAGGACAGAATGGGAAGCCACTTACGCCTGAATTTGGAAATACTACAAGTATGATTCAAAAGCCTTTTGTAAAGCATGCAGGAAGGAATTTTCATTTGCCATGGCGGTGAATCTGATGTTAAGCATCATGCTGATTCCAAAAATCATGAACAAAACACCAAGACTCACAAGAGCAATACCCTGGTCTCACATTTTTTCAGCAGGTGCCTAATCGCTCATGTGACTGTGAACTTAAACTGGCGTCTATCTTGTATTCAGATTCAACGATTGCGAAGCATATCAGCTGTGGCCAGACTAAAGGGGAGGCACTGATCAAAAATGTGCTGTCACCACTCTCAACAGAATTTTTAAAAAACCTCAGCAAGCCAGATGGTCCCTATTTCTCACCTGCCACAGATGCATCTAACAAGAGCAATATGAAAACTTTCACCTTATTGCTGAGATACTGGACACCCGAATATGGGGTCCAAGATAAACTGTTAGACTTCTATGAGCAAAGCGAAGAGACTGCAGAGGCAATAAGCAACACATTACTTGCGACCCACAAACTAGACCTAAACAAAGTGTCTTCCTACCGTGCTGATAATGCAAACGTGAATTATGGAAAGTGACAATCAGTGTACCAGTATGTAAAAAACCAAAACTAACATATCTTGCTTGTAAAGTGCCCTGCCCATGTTGTGCACAATGCCGTGAAACATGCTAGCAATACCCTACAAGTTGACACTGAGACTCTGATGATTAAGACGTTCAATCATTTCAGCAGTTCTGCTAAGAGAGTAGCAGCATTGAAGGATATGTTTGACTTTGCGGATATGGAGCATGCCACTTTTCTGCACCATGTTCTGACGCGCTGGTTGAGTCTTTTCCCAGCTGTAAACAGGCTTGTAAAGTGGCAGGCTGTTAAATGCTACTTTGTTTCTCTGGGCAATGAGAAGTGCCCAAAATCTCAATGGATGCTGTACTCAGACATGGAAAATGATGAACGAGGTTCATCTGTTTTTCCTCCAGAATGTCCTGAAAATCTTCAATGATACTGTGCTCTGTTTGGAAAATGAGAGTATGACAGCATGTGAAGTGTATGTCATAATGAATACTCTGAGAATTAAACTTCAGCAACAGAAGAATGACAAATTCTTTGGCTCCAGAGTTAAAAATGCATTAACTGAGATGCTGCCTGTGTCATAAACAGATAGCTAAGGGTTAATGTCTCTTTCACCTGGAAAGGGGTAACAAACAACACCTGACCAGAGGACCAATCAGGAAACAAGATACTTTCAAATCTCAAGGGAGGGAAGTTTTGGGTGTGGGTCCTTTGTTCTGTGTCTGTGTGCTCTCTAGGTCTTGAGGTGATCACCACTATCTCCAGGCTCATTCTAATCTTCGTTTCCAAGTTGTATACAGATAGAAAAACAATATAGGTTTTTACATTGTTTCTGTATTTGCAAGTGTGTAGTTTTCTGGAAATGTTTAAATTGTATTTTTCTGAATAAGGCTTGTTATTCATTTTTATAAGTTAACAGACCCTGTAATATTTCATCTTGATTACAGAGATGATTTTTATGTCTTTTCTTTCTTTTTTATTAAAAGCTTTCTTTTTAAGACCTGTTTGATTTTCTTTTCTAGTTGAGGCTCAAGGGATAGGAATCTCTGTGCCAGCGATTATTGTCTCTCTCAGGGAAAGACTGGGAGGGGGAAAAAGAAGGAGGGGGGAAGGTGAATTGTCCTCTCTGTTTTGTAATTCAAGGAGTTTAAGTACAGTAATCTTCCAGGGTAACCCAGGGAGGGGAAGCCTGGGAGGAGGTAAAGATGGGGGAAGGGAAGTGGGTTATTTCCCTTTGTTGTGAGACTCAAGGCATCTGAGTCTTGGGGTCCCTAGGGAAGGTTTTGGGGAGACCAAAGTGTACCAGGCACTGGAATTCCTGGTTGGTGGCAGTGCTACAGGATCTAAGCTGGTAATTAAGCTTAGAGGATTCATGCAGGTACCCAAATTTTGGACGCTAAGGTTCAGATTTGGGAATTATACCTTATGACAGCCTGTCACTGCTGCATGTCTCCAGAAAGATTTCATGAAATTTTATGATGTGTCAATCTTATATTTGGAGAAATGGTTTGATTTTTCAGCAACTGGCTACTTGTTCAATACCCAGTGCTTGAATATCAAAGTCAATAGGGCATTCGAGTACAAGGATCTGTCTGTGGCCATGATAGCTGTAAACCTCCAGAAAACAGTGGATCTTGATCAGCTTTATGATGAGTACTGTGTCATCAAAGACATTGACTCCAAGTTGGAGCCTAGACACTACTCAGTTGGGAAATTCTGGTCTCAAGTGCTGAGAAACAAGGACGGTAGCACTGAATTCCTGAACATGACAAAGCTGGTGTCATACGTGCTCAGTATGTTGGTGTCACTAAGCATAACCCTAACGTAACTTAAAAGGTAAAAGGTAATAAGGATATAAAGTCTCCCTGTTTAGGCCTCAGATGAGCAAGAGTCCTTCCATGTTTAAACTTTAATCGACCTAAAAGGCCTGGTGTAACAGCCGTTATCAGTTGCAACAGTTCTAAATGGTCTAAAGCAGAAATAATGAGGCCTGTGCACCTTTAGCAGAAGGACAAGATAACTTGCAGAAGGAAAACTTACTAACGAGCTGCTTCGGCCAAGTTTACTTAATGCACCTGCGCTTACGTTAAGTGCTACAGGGGGAGGAAGGAGGAGGAGAGGGAGGGGGAAGACAAAGAAGTGTGTGAGAAAAGAATGCTGCAGCCGGACAGAAGAGGGAGGGGAAACGGGGGCTTGCTAGTCAGCGAGAAAAGTTCTCATGGATATAAAGGAACAGACTGCTTGTTTTAGCTGGGCTGGATTTGAGGCATACTAGTCTCCCAGCATCACTTTGAGATCTCAAATAAACTCTGCTTGCTTCTCCCCCTGGTGTGTTCATTGGCGCTGAAGCACTCCGGGCACGAATCACTGTTGTTTGCCTTGGGCACCCCTGGTGTCAGCAACAAGTATACCAGTAAGCAACGTGTACACAGAGCGTGTATTTTCAATCACGAAAGGTGCATGGACTGATGTCTGAAATAGAAGCAGCATAGATTGGTACGGAGTGAAACCCTTGTCAAAATGAATTTCTGGATGAGATGCAAGGACTTCTACAGCTTTGTGATTGCCCAGAAGCAAGTCATGACTATGACAAAGTCATCCAAGAAGTGCTAGACTCCTGGCATGTCTGAGAGATCTGCAAATTGGGAAGTTGATTTATTAACTGAATAAAAAACCTTTACCCCTGTTGTTTGTTTAGTGTACAAATAAATCTGTATGTTTAAATATGGATTACAACTAAGTCTAATTTAGTCAGGGGGGCCATGAGACACTGATTCCAGACCTCTGTGACTTAGTTTGCTTCACCTGCCAGTGGCTGAAGACAGGTCTGTGGGCCACCCCTCTGTGACTGCAGCTGGGCTGGAGCCAGGGCTAGAACCAGGACACTTTTGCTGGCCTGCAACTGGGTCTGACTTTGCAACCAGGATCCTGTGCCCCTGTCCTGTGACTTCAGTTGGGGGCTGGAGCTGGAGCCCTTGCTCGGACCACTAGACAACACTTCCTCCAAACAAGTTGTTCATACTGACATTAAGGGCATCCACAGGAGTGAAGCTCAGAGCACAAAAACGCCTCTGCTGGAAATGGGCCGGGAGAAAACTCCCCATCCTGGTCCTTAACGGAGCCTCGTAGATCCTTCTTCTGCACAGCTGGAGGCAGGAAGAGGGCAACAACCCTTGCCAAAAAACGCCTCCCTCTCCAAAGCACGGAGGGAGCCAGCATGATGGAGAGACCTGAAGCGGCACTCACTGCTCAGACCCTGCCTGGCAGCCCTGCTTCTCCTTTGTGGCTGCGTGTACTGAAACCCCCATCAGGGCTGGGGCACCGGGCTGTGAAAGGAGTTCCCTGCTTTCAGCATTAAGGTGGTTTTGAGCCAAGCATTAAGCTGCTGGCTTCTATCAATCAAGGTGGGTGTTACTGGAAGATAAAGCTCAGCACATGAGCCTCGCAGCATCTGATTGGGATTGTTCTAGATCCTTTCACTGCAGACAGCCAGTCAGGATCCTGGAGCCCTTCCTCAGCAACGAAGACAGGAGCCAACCAACAACAGCCCCTTGAAAACAAGCTTAAGTCAGGAGGGCTGATCATCCCTCCACCTCCCCAGCTGCTGGAATGGTTAGAGACAATGCACCCAGGGGCCTCATGCGGCCTTCAGCCAGTCCGGCTGCATGTCAAAAAAGGACCAGATGCTGCTTCTGCCTGAGCAAGGCTGTGGCCCCCGGACTCAGCACAAAACTAAATGTTTAAGGCCCAGGTCTAAAGACTTGAGATGTAATCCTTCCGGGCTGTGTTTTTAAAGCCAACCTCTGATTCTGTGTGTGCAAAAACTGGTACTGAGGTAGCTCGGTGCCTGATTGTGCCCATAGATCAGCCACTCCATTATTTTAAACGACGTCAATATTTGCCCCTAAGTTGACAGTAAGGGCAAAATTACCAGCACAGAACTGATTGAGGCCTCTTTTAAATCCACAGCTTGTAAATCTGGGGCTGCCAGCTCAATGGCCTGGTTATGGGCCCATGAGCCATTGTAGAAGGTGGATGTCTTGATGGCGACAGATGCATGTCAGTGACAAGGTTCAGCAGCAGCAGCATTGCAGTGATTAGACAGTGATCAAGCACCCTATACACAGCACATCTGAATAACAGAGACAGCTGATAAAGCTTGTCAAGGCAGCACAGCTGTAGAGCATTGACTGGGAGATGCTGGAAATCAAGTGCAACCCAGAATTGTGAGAGGGCAAAGTGACCTGTTCTGCATTGGGATGAAACGGCAAAATCGTGAAAGTTTTCACCAACAAACAAATCCAAAATAAAAAATTCAGTTTGGCTCAGTTTGAAATGTTTCATTTTGATTTCAACCTGTCACATTTTTAGTACAAATTAAGTTGAATTTCAAAATGAAAAAAAGTCACTTTGAACCAAAACACTGAAAATTTTCATTTTGAAAATGTGAAATGGGACGCTGACAGTTTTTAAACTTTTGAGTAGGGAGATCTGTTGACACCAAGCCCTTCCCACAAACAGTTTTGGTTTTGACAAATTGGAATTGTTCAGTGGAAAAAAATGTTCCATTGAAAAATCCTGATCAGCTGTAATTCTGACCCAGTGTCATTTGTTTTTTGCAGAGTGGACATGATTTACTAAAAGTTCAGGTTAATGTTAGACTGAAAGTTTACTGTTTTAGAGGTTTTTACCCTAAGGAGCAGCATGCCCAAGTGACTACAGCATGGGCTGAGGACACAGAAAACCACGGCTCTATTCCTGACACTAACCTGTGTGTAACTTTGGGTGAGTCACTTCCCCACTGTGTATCTTAGCCTCACCTCTGGCATTGGAATTATAATGCTACTTTGCAAAACAATGTGAGATCCACCACTGCCTTGTTTGACTTTTATAAATCAGAGACTGGAAAAGCAGAAGGTCTTGGATTACAAAGTGTAAGGGATAATGTTTACTGCACTTTTGGAGGCCATTTGCACATATGGACCAGAACTCCACAGCTCCTTCCTGATGTCTTTGCTCACAAAAGCATTAAAATAAACCACCACCCAAGTGTTTTTTTTCCTAGAAGGATTTCAAAGCATCTTATGAATCAAGGAAGCATCACAATTCTAATTTTCATTTTACAAATTGGGAAAGAAGAGCATGATGGGGTACACTCACCTTGAGTGCCTCCTAGTGGCTGGGTGAAGTACTGCGAGCTTTTCCCCACTCTCTGCATCCCTCTGTAAGTTGCTGACCTCACTTGGCAGCTGTTCAATGACTAGGCCCTCCAGTCAAGTCACAGTCAGAACAAAGCCCTTCCAGTGTAGCAAAGAGTTCACCAAACTGCCTACCCTCCCCGGAGTCTTCAGCCCCATCTCTGGGCCCTTTAGATCCCGTCATTTTCTTGGGCTTCAAAACATGCCTGGTCCCCTTCTCAGGATTAGGCCACTCAGACAGTGGGGGAGCCCAGCCTGCCAATGCTCCAGGCTCCCTGTAATCCTCTGCTGCTACTTTTGGGGCCTCTGCCCACCTGCTCCTCTTATCTTCACCCCTTAGCCTTAAAGTTTTCAGGTCCCCATTCTCCCAGCACAAGTAAATGCAGTGGAGTGGGCAGGGGCGGGGTGGGGGGAACAGGGCAGGCACCCATCCTCACCCTGCTGGTCCCAGCCAGAAACTGACCTGCTCAGCCCTGCAGCTCCTTTCATCTGAGCCTGCTGGGCTCTGATTTGCTGCTTCCATGCAGCCTCTCTAGGCAGGCTTGGAGGACCCACCTTCCCTGCTCCTTTCTTGGGGCAGGGTCTAATAGGACCACAAAGCCTTGAGCAGGGGCCATTAAGGGTCAGGTGCACCTTGTCACACAGAGGTTACGTGAATTGACCTGCGTCAAACAGCAGATCAGAGGCAGAGCAGGAATGCAAACCAGGGACCCTGGCTCCCAGTCCCTCTGCACCACAAGATGTGCTACCTCTGCCTCTGTGACATACGTGATATCTGTAATTAACCATAAAGCATTGAGACTGCTCTGAGGGGCAGTGCTACCATCAGCATCAGCGGCAACAGGGCCAGTGCTCGTGGAGTGCCCTCTCTTTTCACACACATAATCATCATAGTTGGCAATAAATAATGAAGGGAACAAAGGCAGGCACTAGCTGAGAAAGAAGCTGAATTAGTTCTAGAATCTGAAATGAATAACAACAACAAATGAATTCAATACTTAAATGCAATGCCCCAATCTGGGATGGGATGTTCGGTGGATCTAGTGCTGCACATGCGGTGTGGAGATAGTTTACATTTCAAAGCAGGTTGTGGCCTGAAATGTTGTTCCAGAGTCCTATGTAAAGGAAAGAGAGAGAGAGAGGTGTGTGCGTGTGTGCTGTCCCTGGAGCAAAACAGTGCTGTTTAACAGCACGTGCTGATACACAGCTTAAGGTAGGAAGATGCTCTTCCCTTCTTTGGTCAGGTGAACCACTTCTCTCGTCACAGGCAACAGACAATGCCTCCAGCACACCCAAACACTATGATGAGCCGCTGGTTCAGAGACAAGGACATCATGTAAGGAGCCACTAACAGCACCTGGGTGCTCTCCAGGGTTCTCCCATCCAAGGACGGCCACGTCTGACACCACTTGGCTTGGCAGGCTGGACAAGAAGTCTGCCCAAAATAGAAGAGCTGCAGCTATTAATTACAAAACCCACATTTGCCCATAAAGAAAAGGTCTGGGCAAGGTCCATGGGGCCAAAGCCTGAGAGAAAGATTAGCAGAGCACAGCACTTACAATACAATCAGAGCAACTAATCCTTCTTCCCAAATCCTAAATAGCACCAGTAACGTTAACATCGGAAATGTCCCCTCTGCTGACATTTCTCTTCCTATCAGATCTAGAGCAAGCTGAAATGTTTTGAATTTCAATGAACGTTGCTAGAATTTCAAAGTCTGACCCCCTCCAAATAGAAAAAAGTCAATGATGTTATTGCAGAACTTTCTCCTATTATTTCCATCCTCTCCAGTCAGAACCTCACAGTCCTTCTGGCTCCTGTTCGCACCAGCCTTTGGCAAAATTAAATCAAAGCATCAGACCACTTGTGACTTGAAATACAGGATTGCTACTACTCAGCATAAATCAGGAAACAAATATTGTATGGCATTGTTTGTGATGTTTATTTCACAAAAGAAAAAAAAGATTTTCATGCATGAACTTTTGGTTCATAAAACAAATTGTTTTCCTGCTCCCTACCTGACAGCCCCTCCGCCGCAAAAAATTAAACCAAAAAATAAAATTATCAAGGGGCTGGGAGTTAGCAAAAGAAAAAGAACCATCCAAATCTAATGAATAAAAAGGAGGGTTAAATTATGGCTCTTCTTACTAGTTATAGAGTTGAATAAATCAGCAAATATACTTCATACTCTCTAGTTCACATCGGTCAAAAGAATACAAAGTTGGCTCAGGTCTCCAGACCAGTTGTTTCCAAAATGGGCCTCTGGGGAACAGAGATGTTTGTTTAAGTATCTATCTACAGCTTCTTTTTATGATAAAGGGAGTTTAAAATATGGGGAGCCTTTAGAACCAAGCTCTATAAATATAAAACATTGATACAAACTGATTCTTTGTACAGAAAATATCATCTCACAAGGCACTAGAGTGAGTGTATCTGGGGGGGTGTTTTGTCTTGCCTGGGTTTTTTTCAAGCTTGTTTCGAGTGCTGTTGTCAAAGTGGGAATGTCATTAGTTCTTGAGCAACGCTGCAGAGAACGCCCACTACAAGCGGGCGGGGAGCAGAGCCTTCTGTCTTGTTGCTGGCAGGAGGCAGACCTGGCAGTGGCAGGGATTATGTCGGGTGTCCTGGACATTGAGTGGTTTTCCTTGGCTGTGGCTGTGTTACCCAGTCATTCGCATCTTGTCTGAATGGCTTTTGTTTGGCATTGGCCAAGAGGGAATCGCCATAGTGCATAGATCTTGTGGGGTTCGAATTCTCTCTCTCGATCCTTCTCAGGCCCCTATGCCAGCAGCCCGAGCCGGGTCACTTTGGCAGATAGGAATGAGTGGATAATGAAGACGATGGTTTTGGGGCAGGAGTGAAGGTCCAGTTGCTGTAATAAAGGGGAATATTTGCAATGGTCAGTGCTCTGCTCAGCCCTCTCAGCCTCCACTTTGCAGGTGGGGGCTGAGGGTGAAACGTGCCATGAAGTCACATTGGCGGGGCGAGAGCCCAGGAACGGGGATGCCTCTTTAGCTGCTTCACCACCCTCCCCAGACGCTGTCTCCCAGGGGAGAGGAGAGCTCAGACTTAGTAGCATAGCTAGCGGGGTGCAGGGGAAGCAGCCACTTTCATTCAGCACATTTTCCAAAAGCAGCATCTGCCGGGCCAGTGCTGGGGGCAGCACGGCCAGAGGAGCCATGGGGGAGGGGGCAGCAGGCGCGGCCAGAGGAGCGAGGGGGCTGGCTCCTTGGCCATCGCGCCCCATGCTCAGCGCAGCCCCAACATCGCTGCAGCCACCTCCTGCGGTGGCTCAGGGCTCGGCAACCAAGCGTTCCCCGCCCCTTGCTACTGTGGCAGCAGCAGAATCTCCTGGTAGCAGCTCATGGCTCAGTGAAATATTCCGCAGCCCCCGCATCCCATTGCGGTGGGCAGGTGGGGGGAGGCAAAAGGGCCCCTGTGCCTTTAAGGCCGCGTGGCTGGTGAGCCCCGTGTGGAATGCACTGAGCACTGGGATTGGGGCGAGCTTGTGGATCCGGGCTGGCATTTCCCCCAGACAGCAACTGGAGGGTCAGGGCCCAGCCTGGCCTGGCCCAGCAGCGCCATGGAGCGAGGCTCAGCCAGCGACTCACGAGCCGGAGCCAGAGCCAGGATCCGCCCGCAGCACGGTGCCGGGATCAGCTGGGGACAGGTGGCGGCGCAGGACGGAGGGTGAGTGGGGCACTGGAGGATCCGGGCGAGAGGCTCCCTGAGGCTGGGCCCGCAGGGCAGGGGTGCAGGCCATGCTGTCTGGACAGGGGGCCCTGGCACAGCACAGGAGCCTGGAGCCCAGGGCAGGAGGGACAGAACCCCGCGGGTGAGGCCGGGCGGCGTAGCTGGCGGGGGACACCTGCAGAGTGGGCTGGGCAGGAGATACTATCCTGGGACCACAGGGGGATGGGGGTATCCGCACCGCCAGGAAGCCTGCAAGAGTCCTGAGCTGGGATCCGGGGTTAATCTGGGGGGAGAACAGGAGGAGCCAAGGGGGGTGTGGCCAGAGGAGGAGCCAAAGGGGGCACCTTTTTTATGTTTGCTCCCCCTACACATAGAACCTGGCTACGCCACTGCTCAGACTCACTGCAATTAAAAACTCGTGGCCGGCCCATGCAAGCTGACCCAGGCTCATAGGGCTTGTGCTGCAGGGCTGTTTAACTGGGGTGCAGACGTAGGCCTATCCCGGGACCCTCCTACCTCACAAAGCCTGGCCTCCAGCCCGAGCCCGAACATCTACACTGCAATGAGATAGCCCCTTAGCCCAAGCCCCACGAGCAGGATGCAGGTTTTTAATTCCAGTGTAGACATACCCATCGAAGCATCTGGGTGAGACTGTGAACAGGGCTGGCTGGTGCCATTTGCTATTGGCTATTAATGTGGGGTGGGAGGAAAGGGTCTGAAATTACACATCTACACTGGAGCTGGAGGTGTGATTTCCAGCTGAGGTCTGAGTGAGCTGTAGTGTAGCTGCAGCAGCAGGGTGGGGAGCCCCTCGAGTGCGTGCATGGGGTCACCAATAGGATGACGCTTGGGCTAGTGAACCTGGCCTGCCATGACTATGGTTAGTGTGCCACCTCGCTTGGAGCGCGCATGTGTACACCCAGCAGGGCTAGAAATGACACCGCCTGCCTTGTTTCAGAGCAACGAACCCAGGCATGGGGAGCCAAAGCCTACGGAGGTATCTGGCAGCAGCCTGCTTACTGTCCCAGCACCATTCCTCTAAGCCGCATGCTGCCCTCACCTGCTGCCCTGTCCGACAGGACATGCCCCCATCAGAACCCACACAGAGCAACGTTTTAAAGGAACAAAACTCCAGCCCAGGATCCATTCCTCATTCCTTTCATCTCTTTCTAGATATAACATGGGTCTGACCACCCATCCCTCTGCCCCTGAGCCCACTCAGTATCTGCTCCCCTTGCTGCACTCTGTGCCTGGTGGAGGCACTGACAGCCCTGAATGCTACCAGCCTGGT
The DNA here is from genome assembly GCF_003597395.2 of Chelonoidis abingdonii. Taxonomy (NCBI): domain Eukaryota; kingdom Metazoa; phylum Chordata; order Testudines; family Testudinidae; genus Chelonoidis; species Chelonoidis abingdonii. The sequence continues at coordinate 29,070,580 of NC_133782.1, read as the reverse complement.
TTATCTTTTCTTCAAAGGGTGCGAGGATCCCGCATTGCCCATTGCCTGAGCAGCGCCTGCCTTCTGAGATGGAGTCACATTCCCATGACCCCTTGTCAGAGGACCCACCCTCCACCCACCCCACCCTCCTCCTCCTGGGGGTCCCGGAGGGAGCATGCATCAGGCGATCTCAGCAAGCGAGCAAAGCACCAAGCCAACGCACAATCTCTCCCTCTGCGCTGCCGAAGTCCAGGTAGAGCATCTTGGCCCCGTCATCAGAGGACATCTGCAGCTTCTCGAAGGGCTGCTGCAGCAGGATGGTCCTGCTGATGCCGGGCTCCGTGGTGAAGATGGTGAAGCCCTTGTCGATGTGGATGGACAAGGTGCAGTCCCGACCATTCCATGTGCAGGCTGAAAGAGACCAGAGCAAAATGGCATCACCCAGGCTCAGTGCTGTCTTTCCCCCTGATGTCTCCTCTGCTCCTGCAGCCCTGTGGGTGCAGGGCCTGGAGCTGCTACTCATTACAGGGCACTTTGGGGCAGCTGGGGTTGGAACCTCACTCAGTGGTGAGAGCCAGGTGAAACACGGCCCTGAAGGGTACATGGGACATTGTCTCTCACTGGCTTCCCGCTGGGCAAACTGCCCCCAAAACTCACAGCAAAGTGAAGCTGATATCACTTAATATACCCTGATGTGGGGTGAAACCAAGAGCCTCCGCTGCTGGGGAGTGGCACAGCTCCATTGCCCTGTGTGGAGCCAGGCGGCAGACATGGCCCACCATGTATGGCAAAGTTACAACTCCATCAGCCAGAGCCAACTCTGAAACGCGCCTGCCCCAGCCAGCTTCCTCCTCAGGGCTCTCTCTTGCCTCTGTCCCGAGCACTGCTTTGCCACCCTGTCAGCTGGACACTTTCACATCCCATCTTCTTCCCCCAGCAAATCCCACTTGGGCAGGGCTGTGGCTGGATTCAGCCTGGGGCAGCCTTGACTGCGCTTGATTATCTCAGAGACCAGGGGGCCTGGAGGAATTGTCTGCACATATCTGACTAGACCTGGGCAGGGCAGGCAGCAAGCTGCCCTGTGGTTCGCCATGGATGCCCACATAGGGCTGAGTGCTTGCTGCACGGTGCCCAGCTCCTGAGCTGAAACTGGCAGGCTCTTCCCAGCCTGGTCATCAAATATTCTCTGTGTTATAGCACCAGACTTCGGCATTCCCTGAGGAGTGTTACTCCCACCCGTGTCCCTCCCTTCAGATCCCCCCACTCGCTCCCTGCCAGGTACCCATTGCCATGTATACCACTGCCCACTGGCCATCCCCCTTGTGCTATGGTATTTGGCACCTCCTTCACCCCACAGAATATCACTATTCATGACACCAGCAACTCCCAATGGGGGGAGGCCAGTGCCCCATGCTACTCACTCAGGAGACTCTGACACTGAGCCCCAGCAGCTGGCGAGGAGAGGATCCTTGTGAGAATGGGCACAGTGCTGCCTTTGGGGGGGTCTGGCCTCCCTCTCGCCACTGCCTGACCCTTGCAGGCAAGTCTCTGCCTCCCTCCCTCCCCCCTCCTGACACTCGCCTCCCACGGCCTCCCCAGTTCCTGACCCGCTGAGACTTCCTGCGTGAACTCGGCCGCACTGTGACAGCCATCCACCAGCATTCGCGTCCACATCGCCAGGTCCCGGTGTGTCTCCACGCTGAACAGGTGGGTTTCCACTCCCTTCTTGGTTCCCGTCCGCAAGGCGAAGGAGAGTTCTGAGTCATAGAGGTGGGAACCCTTGGATGGGCCGGAGTGCACAAGCCTACAGAAGGTGAGCAGAAGACTGGTCAGCATGAAATGCCATGTTACAAAGAACCCCCAGCACCACTGTCCGCTAGTGCAATGGGGAGAGCACCATCACCTGTCCAGGAAGCGTGGCCTAGAGGTTAGAATGCTAGCCTCAGCTGCAGATCTTCTCTGCCACTGCTTACTCAATTCCCCGTTGGTAAATGTGAGTGGGGCCCATGTGACTGACTGGCAGGTGCTCGGACACTGCACTCATGGGGGCCAGAAGTACAGACACTCTCGGTAAGGTGGCAGGGCTCTTCCACCCTTCATGCTGGTGGTTTCCTTGCTCTGCTTCACACCAGGTGGAATCTGAAACGTAATCTGGATTCGCTCATGACAGTTCACGATGCCCTGTCCTTCTCTAGCACCTTCCACCTAGGATCTCAAAGCACTTTACACATGGCAACGAACAACCCCTCCCATTGCCCTCTGAGAAGGGACAGGACAGGGTGTCTGGGGCAGAGCCTGGGAGGAAATGCAGGTGTCCTGACTACCAGCCCAGCAGCTGAGCTCGTCCTGCTGGCCCCTGCTGGAGCTGGCGTCTGGGTTTCCATACCTTGGTTCCATCCAGCACCAGCCTGGGTTGGCTGAGGTTTGTATGGTGAATGAATGAAATACGATTCACATGCGAGTGGGTTTGCAAAAGGCATGAGGCCTAGAATGTCTTGGGAGTAGGGGGGACCTTCAGCCCCTTCTATTCCACACTGCAAAGTTGTCTGTAACAATACCCGGCTGCTCTCCGCTGGGATATGCACACAGGCTCTGTCTCCCTGGGATGCAGTGGGGCACTGGCACTGTAACTCTATGCAAACAGAGCCCTTCAAGCACATGATCCAGGCTTGCTTAGGTTTGGGGCTCCCTTTTCAAATGGTTTCAGATTCCACCCATTTTCATTGTCCCTGCAATACGAGACATTTGCCAGCAGAGGCCACTGCAGCACCATGTACGTCTCTTTCCACACCAGACCCCGTTACTAGAGTATTGCTGAGACACACAGGGGCTGACTTCTCCCGGCCCCTAGTACCCCATGAGCGCTCCTCTCTGGGGGGCACTTGCCTCTGTCCCACCCAGACACCCTCACAGTCATTCCATTTGGCTGCATTTCAGAAATGTGGAATCATGAACTGAAATTCCAGGAACCTTTATGGCCAAGTGGCAACCCTGAGCAATGGCTTATGCCCCAGATGCAGAATCCCTAATAAAGAGCGAGGGTTTCGCAAACCTTAAAACGAGCAGCACTTTTAACAAATGTCAGAGATGTGCTTTGATTTTTTTTACATGTAGTGGTCTGACCGCCGAGGGGGCGTGTTCAGTTTCTGAGAATCAGGCCCCTTTGACTTGGCAAAAGATGGACAGTTAAATCACTAGTCCCCTTTCAAAACCCTGGCCCGCCTTAATTCCCTGGCTGCATTCCCAAACAACAGCCGTGGTGCGAATGCCTGAGAGCAACGCTGACTAGATACAGACAGGGACAGTGCCAGGTCTAGTCTCACTGCAAAACGTGCAAGCAACAGCATCAATGGTGGAAAGTGAAAAAGGAAATAAGCTTGTCGGTCTATCAGATTTCATTGTCTAAGGTGTCCTTACTAACCAGGGGAAAGTTTTGCCTACACAAAATGAGCCTGACCCACTGGTCTGAATTCTCCTGGCCTTTTGCAGTGGGGAATCCAGGAACCCAAACAGCCCTGAACTCTAGAAGGTGACGGAAGCGTTAAGAGATAAATCTAACTCTGAATTCTTCACTCTCAGGCTCATCTCCAGCATACAGACCACAGAGTATATGCGCCAGGGTCTATGAAGGTCTTCTGCCGTCAGCATCACATTGGAATGGCTGCATTACTCAGTGAAACCATGCGTGAGTGTGAGTTCGATGAGCTGTTCTTGCTGGTGGGAGGAAGTGAAACAGCAACTTACTTCATAGAGAAGCCATCTGGGAACATTTTACGTGGCGAGTGTACAAAACAGGTCACTGTCCCCGCTGCGTCTGGCACTTCTCCACTTGTATAAAGCCAGGTTACCCTTGTGGTTGTGAGTTCTACTGCACAATTCTCACTGGGAGAGGAACATAACTCCTCTTACATGTCACACACCGCTCCAAACAAGCGGAAGTAGCTTGTCGAGAAGTCACGTGATGCACATTTCATGCCTGCCATCTCATCTACTGGGCTCAGAACCAAGGCCTGGATCCTTCTGCACGGGGGAATTCCTCTCTCTCCAGCGAGAGACAGCTCTAGTGGCACAGGAGATACTGGATTGTAACACTCTCACTGGCCCATGAGGGAATGTCACCTGCTGACACTGGGGAGGAAATTCCATGTTTGGGAGGAAACATTTTTTGTGGCAGGTACACTAACTCCCCACTTAATGTTCTCTCGCTTAACGTTGTTTCGATGTTACGTCCCTGCTCCATTACAGAACATGCTCGTTTAAAGTTGTGCAATGCTCCCCTATAATGTTGATTGGCCGCCTGCTTTGTCCACAGCTTGCAGGATTCTGCAGAAGAGCAGTGACTGTATAAGACAACATTGCACAACTTGTATCAGGGTGGGCTGGCAGCCCCCTTATCAGCTCCCCTCAGTGCCCCCTGGTCGCCGGTGGACCAGCGCCTTCCCCCTCCCTCCCCTGCCTTCTGCCCGCAGCAATCAGCTGGTTTGTGGTGTTCAGGAGACTGAGGGGGGAAGGAGGGGAGGAGTGAGGACATGGTGTGCAGAGTAAAGGGGGAGAAGAGTCAGGTTAAGGGTGGAGGCTTGGGGGAAGGGGTAGAGTGGGTAGACCAAGGCTTGAGCCCCCCCGCCCCTGGCAAAGTCGGTACCTGTATTAAATTGCTTGTTAAAATTGTTTAAAATGGACATAATGCCTTTTGTCTGGCAAAAAAAAAATTCCCTGGAACCTAACTCCCTCATTTACATTAATCCTTATTGGGAAATTAGATTCGCTTAACATCGTTTCGCTTAAAGTCACATTTTTCAGGAACAGAACTACAACGTTAAGTGTGGAGTTACTGTAGTTAAAAAAAAAGGCAGGTGCGGCCGAGGCCGATGTTACCGAGTGTAGACCAGGGGAAGAGGTCTAAGATGCACCATTTCTCATGGCTGTCCCTCTGGTACCATTTCCTGCTCCTAACCCTGCTGGGTTTGTTCTATCCCCTGTTCCAAGCCCTGAGTGCCCCATTACACAGCCACTCGGGGGGGGACACTTTGCTTCTCTCCCTTGGAGTCCGATAATGATTTTCTGTTCTTTTTTCTCACTCGCTCTCCAAGACACTCAAGCCCAGGGTCACTCTGGTACCCCTCCCCTTCCACCTCCAAGCGCCCAGGCTGGGAATGTTTTAGGCAGGAAATGAAGATTTGTTTATGGCTCCCTAGGCCAGGGGTTCTCAAACTCAGGGTCAGGACCCCTCAGGAGGTCGCAAGGTTATTCCAAGGGGGGTCGCAAGCTGTCAGCCTCCACCTCAAACCCCGCTTTGCCTCCACCATTTATAATGGTGTTAAATATATAAAAAGTGTCTTTAATTTAGAAGGGGGTCGCACACAGAGGCTTGCTATGTGAAAAGGGTCACCAGTACAAAAGTTAGAGAACCACTGCCCTAGGCTAACAGCCCCTGGAGGGAGAACACAGCTCCCGGTAGAAACGATTCTCACTCATTCTGGCAGCACCAAGGAGACTCCACGCACAGTGGACTGCAGAGCGTTACCAAGGCCTTGTCGTGCTCTGTGCTTTAGCTCATTTCGGCGATACCATATCTGCAGGGAAGGACTCGCGCTAGCAGGGAGCCATTATCCTGGGAGCTGACTCGGGGGGTTGAGAGACTGCATCATTTTACTCTAGGGAGAATGGCCCAGATCCTAAAAGGTATTTAGGCTCCTAACTTCCACTGATATCAATGGATCTGGGCCAATATTCCTGCTTAGGAATCTTTCCATTGGCCTGTAAACCTGTGCTCTCCTTGCCAGTGTTTTCAGTCCCTGGCCAGCAGGGAGCAGCATAACCTTGGGAAAGTGGTGTCAGGCAAACCCACTGCACCAGGGGTGAGGGCAGATTTTGGAGCGCTGGTTGCAAGTCACATGGATCTTGTTGCCCACTGGGCTCTGGAACCCTGTAGAGATGTTCCTGCAATGCCATGTGGGTGCTGCTGCGCAGGCATGCAGGCTCCTAGCTGGTGAATGCCCCGTGTGGCTGCACAGAGGAATGGGGAGCCGGCTGGTGCCCTGAAGGTTACGCAGACATCTATCCCAGGCGTCCAGCTGAGGCTTCCTGGCTGTGAGGGAGTGGGAAGTGATGCCACCTGCAGAGGGGGCAGTGTCTCGAGTCGTGCTCAAATGAGCCCCACTAGCTGCTCCCAGCCCTCCTCTGCAGGGGGGAGAGAGGGGAGATCCCAGGAGGCCTGTGGGAGATGCAGGGATCCCAAAGCGGGACAGTGACCTTTGCTGCCTGGTCTCCCAGCTGCCTAAGCCCTGGTGGGCTCTCTGGCACAGAAGGGATCAGCTGATAATCCAGGCTGTCACGCTGCACCATCCTGCGGAACTGATCTGCCACCAGCAAAGTGTCAGACACTGACAGCTGCCCCAGCCTGCACACAGCTGCCAGAACAGGAGCTCAATGCCAAACACTATGAAGATCTGACCACCTACCTCCAACACACACATCTGGGAAGGGTCCCCCTAGATTCACAACGGCGCTAGTTAACCCTGCTTCATTGGCACTAACCAGTTCTAGCATGGCCCACTAATGGCCACAGTCTGGGTCATCCCTTGATGGTTTCACACCGGACCCAAACCCAGGTCTCTGCTCCACTTTGCTTTGCTGTTCAGGCCTTGTCTGAATCTGGACCTTCAAGCAAGACCTGGCCAGTCCCACTTACTGTGGCCATTCAGACTGATCCATGACACAGAGCCCAAGGATCACGGCTCCAGGGCTCTGTGGCCAGATCCACTGGCCATGCCTGAAGCCCCCATGAACACACTCGGCCCATCCACAAACTCACCCCTCCCAGCGCTGAGCCACTCCAGGCCTAACTGGTTGTGGTGTTGCCATGGAGACAACCAACCCCTTTGTTGCTGACAAATCTGTCACTTATGTGGAGCAAAATAGCTCCAGTGATGGACCGGGTGAGGAGCAGAGGTGGTGGTTCTGCCACTGGCCAGCTGCATGACCTGGGCAAGTCACTTCACCACTTTCTGCCTCGGTTTCCCCATCTGGAAAATGGGACTAATAGCACTGCCTGAGCATAGAGATCTAGTGATGAAAGGTGCTAGATGAAAGCAAGAGTTTGCTGGCTGGTGGCTGCCTGGGGCTTTGTCCCAGCACATGTTGCTTGGCTAGCACCAATCCACTACAGCGCGAGGCAGTGCTGCCAGCTGGCTCACGGCACCTGGTGGCGATGAGAGGGTAGCTGTGGGTTGGCTTATTCAGGGCATCCCTGGTCTGTGGGAGGCTGCTGTAGAACAGAAGATCCTTCTCCGTGAGGATGGTGAGGATGTTCTTCGTCCCGTCACCGGGGAGCTGGAAAACAGAGGGCATGTGATTAAGTGGGCCCCAGAGCAGAGGGCGTCTTCAGAGGAGAGCTCCTTTCCCCCTCACCAGAAGAACCCTTGTTGTGAGTGGGGTGAGGCTGTACAGAGTGGGCACAGGGGAATGGAAGGGAGGGAGCCCGCTGGTCAAGGAGTGCTGGAAGCGGGGGCAGGGATGAGGGGACAGACTGTTTCCCACAACTCCCCACTGAAGGGGCAGTGCCCCAAGCCAGGGCTAGGTGGCTAGTGTTAAGCGAGTGGAAAGGGCATTTCTCAGAGCCAGGACAGGGGCAGGGAAGTGTCAGAATCGATGAGGCGAGAGGTCAGCAAATGCCTCCATCCCGCCGCGCTGCCTGAGCCAAGCAAGGAACATGAGACCAAACTGGAACCCAGCAAACCTCCCTCCAAGCAGGGAGTGCAGCCGTGATGGTGGGGTCTGTCAGGCTTGCTGGGCTGGGGACTGGCAGGCCAGAGAAGCCAAACTCTCTCTGGACCCACAGAAGTCCTAGAGCATGGACCTTCCTGCCAAGCTACCTCAGTGTTGGCCTGCTCCAGCTCCAGGGCCTGGCCATTGCTTGGCTTCTCTCTCTGAGACACCGATTGGGGTCCCAGTCGGGCCCACGGCTGCAGTGGTCTTGATGACGTGAACACGTCCATCTGCCAGGGCACAGACGGAGAGGCACGAGCTCACTTAAGCCACCGCACAATGTCTGCTGGTGCCACCCTCCACCAGCCCTGCAGCAGATGTGCCCCCTCCACTGGGGACTGGGCCTCGCAGTGGATCCAGCTGCAACAGGGCTCTTCTCCACGCCCCCTCCTGCTCTGAGCACCAGGCCACCTCCTCCCTGCCTCATGCCCCAGAATGACTGGGTTCAGATTAAACTCCTGCAGCAGCACGAGAACCACCTCCTTTCCCTCTCTCCCCGCGCTGGCCTCGGGCGAGCACCCAGCGGGGTGACGAGGATCCGGCTCAGCAGCCTCCCTGCCCAGACGTTCAAACAACAATGAACCTTGTGTTAGAAAACGGGATTCTGTGTAAACTCGGCAGATCCTGGCCAGCATGAGGGCTACATGGCTCCTCCCCGATCGAAAGCAGCTAGAGGCGCAGCTGCCGAAGAGCAGGGAATAACAACCCCTTGCGCTTGCAAGAGCGCCATGTCACCGAGAGGCAAGGGCCAGTCTGACCTTATGGCGGGCAGCTTTCCAGGGCAGCATGGGGCCTCCAAGAGGCAGCATGTCCTGAAGGACCGAGCCCTGGACGCCTATGACCTTGGACAAGGTATTTCATCTCCACTCTCGCTTCCCCCACCTGCCAAACAAGGCCAATCCCTTACCTGCTGCAAGGAGGAAGCGCTCTGTGGCTCACTCTGCAGAGCCTGAGATAGGTGCTGGATAGAGGAGTGATGCCTGTCTCCGCCCAGTGTAACTGAGATTAGAGTCAGGCCCTCCACTCACCTTTCTAGTCTCAAAACTGAAGTGCAAAGACTTGCCCAGGATTACATGGTGACTCTGTGGCACAGCCAGAAAAAAAAACCCAGGAGTTCGGGCTCCCAGCCCTTGCCAGGCAATGCTGTTCCCACCATGGCCCCCCGCAGGACCGCTCTGGAGAGAACCACCATCTGTATGCAGTGAACTGAGCCCCTCAGCATAGCAAAGCTGTAGGAGGTGCTGTTCCAGAACAGTCCATTAGTGTCTCCACTCTGATATCCACCTCCTGCCAGATCCGCCTCCTGCCAGACCCCCTGACATCACAAACCATTCCCTCTGGCTTAGTGCCATTGAGCACATCCTGTTAGTCCAATATGCTGCAGACGGCCACCCCGGATTACACCACTGATGCATGGAGCCTGTCACTGGGCATGATCCTTCCTGCCATCCAATACCACTGAACTCGGTAGCACTGGCTGGCACAAGCCTTGTCTCCCGCACTAACAAGATGCTTCGAGGAAAGCAGCCACAATCCCCAAATGCATCTGACTACCTGTGCAGTGCCCTAAGAGTGGAATAACAGGGCATGTGGCATCAGCAGCCCAGCATTTTTGCGTTAGCACGGACTGTATTCGCTCAGACGGCAAGTGAATTCAGAAGCCGCTTGGAGGTGGCTCTGACTGGTGGGTTCACGTTCTTTGTCACACACTGGGGATGATGCGGCGTCCTGGGACACCGCCCAGGAAGGTGAGCCCGAAGGGGCTCATTGCTTGGAGTTGTTTTTCTGCTCACTAAGTCAATCAGAGAGGAGACACTGGGTGCATCAGCAGAGCATTGTAGAGGACCCTTTACTGAAGTAACAGGACAGTACTGCAATACCAGGATGGCAGGTTAGGAGTGAGGGACATTGGCAGGGCTGTGAGGGCCCTGAGACTGGACTAGCAGGGGGCTGTGGGTTGAGAGTGAGGGACATCAGCAGAGCAGTGAGGGGCCTGTGACTGGAATAGGAGGGAGCTGTGAGTTGGGAGTGAGGGGCACTGGCAGAGCTGTGAGGGGACTGGGGCTGGAATAGCAGGGGGCTACAGGTTGGGAGTGAAAGGCATCCCCAGAGCTGTGAGGGGCCCAGGGCTGGAATAACAGGGGAGGGGGCTGCAGGTCAGGACTGCAGTTCACTGGCAGCTGTGGGAGAACAGTGAGAAGCACAGAGGATGCTAGTGACAAGGGCTGAGCTGCCTGGCCAGAGCTGTGAGGCAAAGCACGTGCAATCTCTTATCAGCAGTACAATTCAGCACCGAAGGACCATACACACCCGAAAGGCCGGGCTACCTGCTCAGTGAGCCAGCCGATGTGCATAATCTCTTTGCTCCCTGCAACGCCGGCTGCCGCCAGCAGGGCTCTCAGCTCCTCTTTGACTCTGGGCACCAGGGCGTTGACATTGGTGTGAATGGCGTTGAACCAGGACTGGGCAGTCACTTCATCTTTCGCTCTCAGGAAGAGGGGAATCCGCCCATCTGCCGAACAGATTTCCAGGTACCTGCGAAGAAGAAGCCCCAGGCAGGGCTGGTTTGTGGCCAGGATCCATGCAGCGGGATGGAGCACAGGTAGCTGGTGCAGCAGGAGGCAACTGGGCTTGTCTGGCAGTTCCTGGCAGAGTCCAGGGCTTCAGCCTGTGCCTTGCAGTTACCTGAAGTGCTGGTGTCTCTAGCTGGGCTGCACTGATGGCAGGAATACATGCAAACTGCAGACCAGTCAGCCACCCCATTCTACTGCTGCCCACACGCCTTGTGTCAGGCAGCAGCGCAGCACACAGGGGTCCTGAGCAATCAGTCTAAACCTGTACCAGACACAGGCCTAGGAATCCTTCCACGGCCACTTTCCCAGTCAAAAGGGACTGGCGTTAGCACGGACTGTATTCGCTCAGACGGCAAGTGAATTCAGAAGCCGCTTGGAGGTGGCTCTGACTGGCGGGTTCACGTTCTTTGTCACACACTGGGGATGATGCGGTGTCCTGGGACACCGCCCAGGAAGGTGAGCCCGAAGGGGCTCATTGCTTGGAGTTGTTTTTCTGCTCACTAAGTCAATCAGAGAGGAGACTCGACATGCCATGGCTGACGTGACCAATCACTCCCCTGTGTAACACAGGGGAGTGACCCTGCTGGCAAACAGCCCCAGCTGACAGAGCTGGGTCAGGCTGCTCAGCCAGGGCAGGACAGGGAGACAATTGGGTCAAATTTGATGAAAATGTTGACCAATAAAAGGGCAAAAATGCTGAATTTTCTCCTACATTCCCACTGGCTCCTTGTCCAGCAGGAATAAACCCCTGGGAGTAATCAGCCCAGCCCAGCCCAGAGACTCAAGCCCTGATCCTAGCGCTCGGCTGGGCCAGATGGGCTAATGTGAGTGGAACACTCCCAACAGGCAGCTCTTCTCCTCAGTGCCAGCCTCACCCCCAGCCATCGGGAAGTGACAGCTCCGGCTGCTTCCTACCCACCCCTAACATCCAAGAACTCAACAGTTAGGGCAATAGCAGCTGCTTGAAGCTAAAGCCCAGTGTGAAAGGCCCCTGAGTCGTAGACTGTCTGTCCCATGTACCTGCACAGCCCCTGTCACCAGAGCACTTCACGGTCAGGCAGGAACTAAGGCAAACATGACTGGGATTTACTCAAGGAGTCTGTGGCAGAGGCTTGCACTGAACCTTGCTTTGCCAAGTGCGAGGCCACCAGCTCAACCACTGGGCCACCTACCCGCTCGCTAGTGAGATCCCAGGGTTCCCATGAGCCCCGTGGCCCTGGGCAGGCGGGATGCTCCAAGGGGGGTTGAGACAGTTTATTTGTGCTCTTTGATTTTTCTTTGCAGTCTGGAACAAGCCCGGCAGATGCAGGGCCACAATATCCTTGGCTTGGCCATGCTAATGACATTCCCTCTGCTGTGCATTTGTGTGCCATGTAATGGCAGCAGCACATTCATTCTCCTGGACTGTATCCTGTGTAAGGGTGTCCCCACTCAGGCGTTACCCAGAGAGACCCCAGACCTACACACGCCGGTCTCTGCCCATTAGCTGAGCAGACAGAAAAGCATCTGCTAGGGGTTCTTGTAACAAATTGTTTGATGGCCTCAGAGTACGGCCACCAACTCTTGCTGGAGGCCGTGCTGACCATTTTTCTAAACAGGAGCCCCACCGCCCCAGACTGAGGCCCAGAGCCTGCCACTGGAGCCCCGTGGCTGGAGCCAGGGTTGGGTGGGAGTGGGGAGGCTGAAGTCCAGAGCCCCAGGGCTGAAGCCAGGGACGGAGGGGTGCTGAAGCCCAAAGCCCACTCCTGGAGCCCCAGCAAGCTGGAGCTTAAAGCCTGCCCTCAGAGCCTGTCAGCCCCCATGAAGGCGAGTTGGGAACTCACCAACTGCCTGCAGAGTTGAAGGTTCCTCCCCCAGCAAGCACACATACCAGGCCCACAAGTCTGCAGAGGCGCTGCCTGGAGCCTCCAGGAGGCTGCCCAGTACGTGGTGCTGATCTCCTGTTGGTGGCACCGGCAACACCAAGGCAGCACATTCAGGAGCAACAGGAGGACTCTGCAGGGAGGGTCAACTGCTTTGCCCCTCCCCCACATCTCTGCCCAGGAGGCTGTCATGGCCACAGAAAAATCCCTTGACAGCCGCATGTGGCCATAGTGGCTGCATTTTAGAAATGAAACTATAGAGCCTAGAGCACAGCAACACTTGGGTCTCCGTCCAAGACAAACCAGGGGCCAAGGGCACTGTCCCACTTGAGTGCAATCCCTGGGATCTCCCTCAGATCGGAGCTACACCAGTCTGGCTCCACTGACTTCACAGGAGTGACTCTGGATTTACAGTGACTTCAGTGGGATTCTCGCCAGTTGTGTGCCAGGACAGCTGTGTAGCACACAACATTGAAGTGCTGGGTGAGGCCAGATGCCAGAACCACTGGCTGTATGGGCCCCGCATGGCAAGGGACAGGACTCACTGGGAACTGCACATGCAGCCTGGCCACACTGGCCCATGTTGGGCTGCCAGGAGAACAGCTGAAGATCTGCAGTCATCAAGTGTGTGTGTATGGGGACGATCTGTCCACTCCCCCATCTCCTCCCTAGCTATTCCTGAGACCGTCTAAACAAGGGCTAAGTTTGCCAATCCCTATTCCAGCCAGGGGCAGTCCCCTGCCATGGGTTCGAGTGAGACACAGTCCCCTGGGCAGAGAGCACCAGGGGTCTGTGGGAAAGTGCTGTGAATGGGGGTGCGGGCTGGGTTACCTGTTCTCTGGGTCATTGGGGAGACATTTCCTTGACACGTAGCACATTTTCAGGGGCATGTTCTTCCCTTCCTTGAGGTCTCGCAGGGAAAGGATGGGGGAGGCTTGCTTCTGAAGGGAGACAGCCGGCGAGGGGTCCCAGCTGACGGTCGCCCCGGACGAGGAGTTCTTGAAATACGGTGAGATCTCCTTCATGTATTTCACTGGAACGCAGAGACACACACAGGGGCCAATGGAACAAATCCCTCCCAATTTAGTGCACTTCCCTTCACTGCCCCCCTCCAGGGCTTCCCCAGCACCTGCACTGCGCAGAATCAAGCAGCCTGAACAGCTGCCTCAGAACCCCCGTAGACGCAGGGCGGCAGATACAACGTCCCCAGGCACTCAGAGCACCCTGGGGCTGTGCGCACCGGACCTTGTAATCCCATCAGCCACACCCTGTCCCACAGCCACCCAGTGACAAAGGTGCCTTTGTAATGAAGGGGGTTGGCCTCTGTGATCACACTCTGTTGTCCCAGCCGCTGGTTTAGCACCAAAGCAAACGCAATGCACACCGGGGCAGGTCTGCACATCCCCAGCATATTGCCACATTATCAGAAACCATTCCAAATGAAGTGCTGATTAACACCTCTGCAGTCCCAGGATAAACGAGAGTTAGGGGGTGACATGGTCTAATGAGACACAAAACCAGCATCTCTGCTGAGTCCATGGGTTTGAGGCCTAGCAGAATTATGATTTTAAACTCCCAGGCTCCTCAGTCGAAGGTACTGGGCGGGTTTCCTTTGTGGATGAGGACTGAGAGGTCACATATGGAGTGACAGTACCCCCCTTCAATGAGGAGGCTGGCTGGCAGCAGGAGTCCAGCGGTGGGGCTGATCCTCAGCCACCCCCAGCCCCCAGTCTGCCCCCATCAGTCCGGGCTCCTGGGGACAGAGCTAACCCCTCCCGGCACCATGTGCGCTCCCTTTTGTCCATGTGGGGAGGAGGGAGGTGTCATTTGCGTCTGCCACCAGTGGGCTCTGGCTATTGATTGGACACTCAGATAGCTAATGTGCCTCTTTATGTTAGAGGAATAGCACAACAGGGCACTGGCCTGTGACTAGGTATGCCCATGGCTATAACACCACTCACAGTGCTGGTGCAGTGAAACACATGCTGTGGCTGCTGGTGTGTTTCATTTTTTCCTTCCCCTGACCTCCCTCCCTCCCACACCCAAAGAAACAAACTGTATTTTCTTTGGCTTAGGGAAGAATCCTGAGCCCTGCACTTGGCCCCATCTGACCATCAGAGCAGGGCAGCACGTGCCTCACCTATCCAAGCAAGCCCCAAATGTCCTTTCGGAGGGATTATACGCGTTCAGGGAATGGGCCATGAATCTGGAACTGCTTCAGGACAGGCAGCCCTAGAGACCCAGGATGGGTTTCACTGGGGAGGGAAAGTTATCATTTGTTTGGAGTTTTTTCAGATTGTCTTATTTCCTCCTCAAAGAACCAGTAGCACAGAATCATAGAAGATTAGGGTTGGAAGAGACCTCAGGAGGTCATCTAGTCCAACCCCCTGCTCAAAGCTGGACCAACCCCAACTAAGTCATCCCAGCCAGGGCTTTGTCAAGCTGGGCCTTAAAAACCTCTCAGAATGGAGATTCCATCACCTACTTAGGTAACCCATTCCAGTGCTTCACCACCCTCGTAGTGAAATAGTTTTTCCTAATATCCAACCTAGACCTCCCCCACTGCAACTTGAGACCATTGCTCCTTGTTCTGCCATCTGCCACCACTAAGAACAGCTGAGCTCCATCCTTTTTGGAACCCCCTTTCAGGTAGTTGAAGGCTGCTATCAAATCCCCCCTCATTCTTCTCTTCTGCAGGCTAAATAAGCCCAGTTCCCTCAGCCTTTCCTCATATGTCTTGTGCCCCAGCCCCCTAATCATTTTCTTTGTCCTCTGCTCGACTCTCTCCAGCTTGTCCACATCCTTGCTGTAGTGGGGGGCCCAAACTGGATGAGTACTCCAGATGTGGCCTCACCAGTGTCGAATAGAGGGGAATAATCACTTTTCTCAATATGCTGGCTATGCTCCTACTAATGCAGCCCAATATGCCATTAGCCTACTTGGCAACAAGGGCGCACTGCTGACTCATAGCCAGCTTCTCATCCACTGTAATCCCCAGGTCCTTTCCTGCAGAAAGTGGTACATGGGATTCTTCCATCCTATCCCATCATCCAGATCATTAATAAAGATGGTGAACAAAACCGGCCTCAGGACCGACCCCTGGGGCACTCTGCTTGACACCGGCAGCCAACTAGACATCGAGCTGTTGAGCACTACCTGCTGAGCCCAATGATCTAGATGGCTTTCTATCCACCTTACAGTCCATTCATCCAATCCATACTTTTTTTCCTTGCTGGGAAGAATACCATGGGAGACAGTCAGTATCAAAAGCTTTGCTAAAGTCAAGTTAAGTCAAGCATGAGAAACTACATCACAGAGGGCAGGACAAACAAAGCCACGTGTGGCATACAGGATGCCTCACGTGTCCCCTGCTGTAATGTGTGTGCAACGGTCCACATGTAATGCTCTGGAGCTGCGTGTCCAAGGAAATCTGCCCGCCCTTGCATCTCCAATGGGTAATGCTGGTGACTGGTTGCAGGAATTGCCTAATGCTGCTTGGATCAGGTCATGCTGACCCAGGGGAGAAGACCCAGCAGCCTGTGCTCACTAGTTCTCCCACTCCTGCCAGCATCAGTGTTATGACCGTCGTGGGAGAAAGTCACAAACCATTCAGCACAGGGGCACATTTCTGCAGTGTCTCTTGCTGCTCCAACGCCCATGGGAGTTAGCTCCCACCCTGGCTGCAGTGCGTCTCTGTGCACAGATGGAGTATGCAGATGAGGTGAGTTAGGTACTGAACCCGTTCACAAACTTTTCCCCTGTAGGATTCACTTTTTAAACAGCCCTAAGGCAGTCTGCTCCAGGCAGCTTAGCTGGCACAAGCAGTGATCAGCTGGGTTTATTTTTGCCATTTGAGTTCCTCTCCTTCCTCCAATCTCCCAGTCTCTCCTAGGCCGCCTGCTGCTCCCCCACAAGAAGCATTTCAAAGCCGTGACAGTTGAGTGGCCAGACCTTAGCCAAAAGGGGCTTGCCTGTCTCTTGCCGGCAGCCCATGTAAGTAGCACCTTTGTGCGTTAGCCAGGGTGTGCTTGTGCCTGGATACAGTGTGCGTGCAGCATGCCGGATTGACGCCTGTGTGTGAGTCTCAGTACGGCATGTGTGCTGTGTGTGTGCACGTTCCCAACTGCTGCCTGTGCGGCAGGACGCTGTGATGCCTGTGACATTGGAGGAGACATGCTGGGCTTCTGCAGCCTTGGGGGTGGGGGGAGAAACACGATACAAGCCAAGTGGAAACTATTTCAAACCAAGATGCAGCCCTGCTTTGCCAGGAGACAGGACTTGCAACCCTTCCCTCACCGCCTCTGTGATCCTGGAGCCGCTGAACCAGTTCAAAGCTAGGCTGAGAAGGAGAACACTCAGGAAGTGGGGCCGGCGTCTGGCACGCCGATAACTCAGCTATTGCTGACACTCATTCCCAATATGTTTGATTAATATTCTCGCCTACGCAGGCTGTTCTCAGACCACCAGCCAACAGGCAGTTCAAAGGCACTGGGATGCCAGCCAAGATTGTTCCAAGTACGGCCCAGCCGAGCCTCTCAAACCCTCCGATTGACTGGCCTGGCTGAGACGCAGGAAGAAGAACAGCTTGTGGATGCAAAGCAGTACATCTGTATTCGCTTTCACTGGGAAAGATGTTAGCTGGGAGGGCAAGAAACTGGGCGAGGGGGGTTGCACGTTCAGCAACTGGAATAGATCGGGGGGCTATTTCAAAAAGCTAATCATTATAATCATGTCAAAAGAAGTCACCTTGGTTAATAGCATCAAATACCGCCCCCAAGCCAGGTGGAATGCTGAGCCGCTCATTGGACATGCGTGTCTCGTGGTTACAGTGGTGAACTAGGACTCTGCATA
This sequence comes from Chelonoidis abingdonii, assembly GCF_003597395.2. Taxonomy (NCBI): domain Eukaryota; kingdom Metazoa; phylum Chordata; order Testudines; family Testudinidae; genus Chelonoidis; species Chelonoidis abingdonii. Next base: position 29,053,548 of record NC_133782.1, on the reverse strand, counting down.
CTTGGTCTACGGTACCCTTCCTGCCACTGACTTGCTGCGTGACCTTGGACAACTCACTTCACCTCTTGATGTCTCTGCGTCCCCATCACCAAAACAGGGAGAATGATACTGTGAGACTTCCTTCAGGCATGTTTGCAAGGGACTTGGAGAACCTAGCCTGGAAGGCGCTACAGAAGGGCAAAGAATGACTTTCATGCAAACTCAAGGACAATAACAGGAGGGTATCAGGGGCTTTTAGGGCAAGAAGACAAACTAAATGACAATAGGCAATAATGACATTAATAACGCTCCTAAAGAACAGCTCTGCTCTTCGGATGATACAAGAGGTTTTCTGATCAGTAACTCTTCAGGTTGAACTCCGCAGGAGAGGAGTTCTGGGATCACCTTCCCACCTAGCCTCAGCCCCACCTTTTGCCAGAGTCTGGGAATGGGTGACAGGGGATGGATCACTTGATGATTACCTGGTCTGTTCATTCCCTCTGGGGCACCTGGCATTGGCCACTATCAGAAGACAGGATGCTGGGCTAGATGGACCTTTGGTCTGACCCAGTATGGCCATTTGTATGTTCTCACAACTCCTGTAACATCATTATCCCTGTCTGCTCCCTGCTTCATGTGAGGAACAACCCCCTCCCCCTCCCAATTCCCAATGCTCCCCCAGTGTCTGGAAGCTCTTGTACCCTTCACCCCCAAAATTAGTTCCTCTGGGCACTGCCTTCCTGCACAGCTGAGACAAGACTTTTCTCCAAAGTCCTTCCTTGGTGCCTGAAACTCTGTCTCCAGTCCCAGCAATAGAGATCTGGGGGTGAACACAGAGCTAACCATGAACTCCAGTGATTTAGCTACCCTGTGGAGCCGGTCCTGATAAAAACACCATGTTACTCTTTCAGGGTAACTGAACCTGTATCCTCCCCTTCACCCCAGGTGCCAACTCCAGAAGGGCCCAGTCAGGTCTCAGGTCTCCAGCCAGCACTTGTCTCTGGGCAGGGACCCTTGTCTGACTCCCTTCTAACTGGGAGGTTTGAAGGCTGCACAGAAGGTCTATCTGTTTGAAGACTGAGAAAGAAGGTTCTGAGTCAGTTTGAATCCAGCCTTTTTAATGATCCAGCAAACGGACAGGACCTTCTCTCCAAGTGTGTACCCAACCTTGCAGAAGGGCTGGAAAGCCTTGGCCTATGAGGGCTCCATAACACTGATGCATATGGGATCTTTTACTGCTTTGTATGTGTTTTCTCTGTGAGGATTTTACCTTATGGATAAAGGTACTTGTAACTTTGTAACCACGAGCAATACACTCTGAAGAGAAAGCAACACGCAGGCGCTGGCCTCTAGGCAGACTGCCTGGCTGTGGCTATCACAGTGAAAGGCAGGGAGCTGGGCAGCCTTAAAACCCCAGTCATGGGGCGGGGAGGCAGCTCTCCACCCAAGAGAGGTGACTGCTGGGAGCCAGAAACCTCAAGTGGGTGCCCTCAAGGGATCACGGTGGAGGAATTCAGGTGCAGTAACCATGAAGTGGGACAGCCCCCAGTAGAGGAGCAGTGAGGGCACCCTGCCCATCCTGGCATAAACTCCAGCATACTGCTGGTGTGGACACACAGTGCCAACCAGTAAAGTGCTGCCTTCATGGGTCAGTTGTTGGCAGGGTTGGACGGGCCATTGAGAGGACGAAGAGACGGCGAGAGCTCATTAGTTAGCTGGGAACAATGGAGTTCTGAAAGAGCGATACCGACAGAACGATCGACTGCCTTAGGAATCTGGGCACACAGTTTAGGGGAGGCATTCTGCTCTCACACCAGTTGGTGTGACTCCTCTGCCTCCTGTGGAGTTACTTCAGATTTACTCCAGTCTGGTGGAGAGACAAATCAGACCCATCGCCTGTCAGACTTTACACACTACACTGAGCTGCTTGCAGCACCTGCCTATGGTGGATCATTAACTAAACTATAACGAGCAGCCTGGGAAAGAGAGGGAGCAGAAACTCCCCAAGAATGACGGACTGATCAGAGCAGAGATGTCATCGCTGAGAAAGTCTGCAGATGGCACAAAAATTGGGGGAAAGGTAACTAGCGACAAGGACAGGAGATCGCTTGGTAAACTGGGTGGGAGCAAACAATGCACATTTTAACAGGGTAAATGTAAACTCAGATCTAGATACAATTCAGCTGTGGCCTCATTGGCGGGTTTTCTTTGCTTGATAGGAAGCATGACTCAGGAGAAGCACCAAAGCAGTGGGGCTCAGTAGACCTAGACTCTTACTATTCAAGGACGAAAGAATCGAGTAGAGTCGTGAATCTACAACCCGGAGGGTGGAGGTGGTTGTATTTTTTATTTATTTTTTTTAGAGATATGGTTTGCCCATGAATCTGGATGCTGGAGAGATTTCAGTGGTAAACCATTGCAGCAGCCACGTGTCACACCGGATCTGAGTTCATTCACCCGCATAATAATGGAGTGTTTGAAATATTGGGGATTAGGTGGCTGATTCAGGCTCTCCTGAGGTTCAACCAGACACGGCCTTTGGAGTTACATGGCTTATCTAATTCCAACGGAAACTCCCCCTCTCCAATGTGTTTTTAATAGAGAGCAGCAGAGCTGCCATCTCGCTGATGGGAAGGGAGAGGAGTGGGGCTGAAAACAGCTTAATTGCAAAGAGCTGCTGTTGGCACGTACTGTTGAGACATGCCCACTGGAAGCCATGTTCCCAGCCTCTCTCCCCTCATGCCCACTGCTCACTTGATTTAGTCCTTGTCTAAGGGCTTAGACAGCTGTAGCACTTCGGTGTAGACACTATCTACGCTTCTGTCCGCATAGCTAATCCACCTCCCCAAGAATTCTTCTGTCGACCTAGCACTGTTTACATGGGGGTTAGATTGGCCTAACTACATCACTCAGAGGGGCGGATTTTTCACACCCCTGAAAGAGGTACGTGGGTCGACCTAACTTTTACTCTAGACCAGGCCATACTCAGCTCCGGTGCAGTGCAGGTGCTACATACAGAGGACATCAGAAGAAGGCTGAGACCTCAGCCCTCACTTCAGAGGACACCCCTTCTCCTCTTTACTTTCCACATGAATTCAGTGCTGGTGAAAGGTGCCAGCCTATTTAATTCCTGGGACTGGTGGACAGAGCCCGCTGAAGGGACACAAGGCCCTGCTACCTCAGATGAGGCCCAGAGCTCAGGATCTAAATAAGCACAGGAGACAAAAAAGGAACAAACAGGGATGAGGGGCAGGCCAAAGGGTCAAAACAAGGGGCCCAGGAGAGAATGCCAGTCAGAGAACTCTGGACAATGCCCACTCGGAGAGGGAGGTCCAGGAGTCAGTGAATGCCGCACAGAGGAACTCTGCCCAGCCGTGTGCATGGACATGGGAATGAGAAAAGACCCAGCCATCACAGAGATGCCCCTCTCCAGTTCTCTCCTCCTTGACTGATGAATGGCTGTCTTGGCCAATGCCAGGAGGAGGTCTCGGGACATTGCGGGGCCACAGTGAAAGACTGTCTGACCTTCATCCACAGTGCAAGCAGAGCACAGGCAGCAAGAGGCACTAGCCCCTGCCCGGCAGGACGCCTGTAGGGGAAAGAAAATGGCTCAGGCTCCGTGACCATTCACCCCTTCTGCTTTCTGGTTAGACTACAGACCAGAGTGCAGGGTTCGGCAGTGACATGGCTACCTGGCCACGGGCCCCATCTCATTTCATACAGGCCACCACCGTGTGCATGTTGGGCCCCAGATGGCATTTTTAGGATCCCATGTAGCAGCCAGTCCTGGAGAACCCAAACACCCCACGCACTGTCTTATCGCACAGTAGCTTGATTTTGGCGTGCTCTGCAGGCAGGGAGCAGCAGCGGCAGAATCATGCTCCCCCCCCCCCCGGCTCCCCACACTGTTTGCAAACTCCCTGAAGCTGCATTCAGAGGCTTCTTTTTTTCTCTCTCTCTCTAGATAGGCACAGTGTAACACCAACAGACCCCAGTTGTTGGCAAGTAAGATTGAACCTGGAGCTAAATGCAGGAGCCTCTACTGCATGAGCTAAAAGCCACCTGGCCCTTAGTTAAAGCTGTACAGCAGACTCATTAATCTCTCTCTAAGTAGTCTCGGTGCTACTAGACGGGACAGAACAGCACTGCCAGAAGGTGAATGGGTTACAATAGCGCACCAAAAATGCAGTGCTGTGGCTGCACCTGGCGTTTGAGCCGTGAAAGCCAGACCCCGATGTGTTCTCCAGCAATCCCAATGGGCTGAGCCAGTGGCACCGTACGCCAGCGACTCTCACCCTGCTGTGGTCCACGGGCCGCAAAATGGCTGAAAAATTCATGCTGTGCCCTACCATAGCCCACAGTCCTTGGGCCACCAAGACTGGGATTTGGATCCTGGGGAGTTTTGGGATGCTGCATGGGGGTGCGGCTGTATCAGGGGATTCTGCTGGAGGCACATAGCTACTTCCAGAGGCTCCAGAGCCGGTTCCACACCGCCCCCGGGAGGCTGTCTCCGCTGCCCAACAGCCAAGCGTAGTGTGGATAGGGAGACGGGGGCTGAGAAGATGCTCAGTGCTGGGGTAGAAGGGAGCGGAGCAAGAGCGGCAACCAGGGAGGGAGCTGCTCCCGCTGGGCCTAAGGCACCCAAGGATTTGGCTGTTTTCAGTCAGTGGTGTGCCCCTTTGCAACCTCAACACCTGCGACTTTACACTGAAAACTGAAATGGACCCGACCTCCCCTGTGAGGCCATTGGGTTTGGTTTTTAAGAAAATCCACAGGGAGGCTGTTGGTTTTTTTATGTTTTTCTTGGTTTTAGAAAAACAAGAGAAGCTGAAGTGAATCCTACCAATCAATTCACTCCTCTCTCCAAACTAACAACTCCAAGACACACCCAGGTGGGCCCCACACCCAGCACAGCAGCAGGGCTTGGGTATCAGAGTGGCTGTGGGGCAAATGTCTTTGGGGAGCTTAGCTCTGCACCCAAGCCTCATGGGAGTGGGAGGAATCCCAGGCTGGGGGCATTTTTCCTGTTAATTTTCCTTAACTTCCCCGACTCGATTTCTGCCAGGCACCAACCCTGAGCAGGGGCCTATGAGGACTGCCGCCCAGCAGCTTGCAGAGCCCTTCAACTTGGTGCTGAAAAAAAAAACACGTTAGCTTAAAAAATGTAAAACACAAACAATAAAAAGTTTGACCACACACCAGCCAGCTCCCTCCAAAGCCTGATGTCCTGGCATCAGTGCCACCTGCTGGCATGAACTTGGCATCTCTGGCACAGCTGATGAAGAGGGGCCAGAATTAGCTGTACGGAAGCAGTGCTCAGCAATGGCGCTGAGCAAAACTGTTCATCTGAAACATTTTTCCAACGAAAAATGCAGATTTGGGGCGACTGGAACATTTTGTGATGAATTCACATCGATTTCAGCAAGTTCATTAAAACACAAAAAAGAAAAAATCAGAAAAGTGGAAACCAATTGTTTGCTTGAATCAAAACATTTTGTAGCCTTTTGACAATATCGAAACCAAACACTGATTTTTTGGGCTACAGTCACAAGGAGATTTAGGCACCACTCTCAAAATCATGGAGGAGAAGGTGAAGATGCTAATGCTCAATAGCCCTGTGACTAGGGCACTCCGCAAGGATAAGGGAGAGGCAGGTTTGAATCCCTGCTTGGGATTTTTAAGGGTCTAACTCAAGATTTTTTAATTATTGAGGTCTTGGCCTGTCCTCCAGCCCCCCACCTCAAGACTGTGTCTAAATCTCCCCTCACAACACTTTTAAGGCTTTGGCTACATGGGGAAATAGATTGTTACAATATTCCGGCATAGCTCTGTGTGTGCACACTCCGTTCTGGAATTAAAGTGACTTTAATAAGTGACAGAATAATTACTCCACTCACGTTTGTACTGGACTCGAGCATGCACATTCTGGAATAGCTAAATTACACCGGAATAATTATTCTGGAAGAGCTATGTTGGTCCATTTCCCCTGTGTAGGCATGCTCTAGGATCCAGCCCTTCTGCTCCGTCTTCACAGCCGAAACTCTCATCATCTCACATCTTCACCATCCATCCAGGAACATGTATGGCCCTTCTTATCACAGTAGCCCAGCTCTCCCAGACTACTGCAAGCTCCACTCTGGTTTTATTACTATTCATTTATAGGGTCTCAGCTTAGACCAGGGCCACATTTTGCAGGGCACTGCACAGACACCTGGGTCTGGGGCTCATATACTGACTTTGTTCCCCTCAAACCCATTCAGAAAGCTGCTGTTCAGGAGCATCGTGTTCCTGTCCATCGCGATGACTAAATTCCATCTCTGCTCCCCTCCAATGGCTCCCCCTTCCTCGACTGCACCATGCACAAACTACTGGTCATTGTCTTTCAGCCCCCGAACAGCCTAGCCCAGCCCTACTTATCTGTGGTACCTACTGAACTGAGGCCCCTGCCTCTGCTCTGCCGACGAGACCGGCCATCCAGTGCTGTGCTTCCGTCTCATTCCCCCCATGCCCCTTTGCACTTCTGCCCATACTGCCCCCACATGTGCAGATGGGGCTGCCCATAACAATCCACTCGGGGGAGACGTTGTCCTGCAAATCTCTCCCTATCGCTCACCTCCGCTCTGCTACGTACAACTCCCGGGCAGCGCTGGGCAGTGGGACGTGCCACCGCTGCCCGCACCATGTTGCTCAGGATCGGTCACTGGTTACTTCATCCTCTTCCGCTCCCTATTAGTTTGTTGTTTCCCTGTTGTCTCTCAGCACATGCATCGATTAGGAACGCTGTGGGGTGAGAGCTTTTAATTCTATCTGTATGCACCGTGCCTAGCACAACAGGGCCTGGATCCTCAATCATGGCCACTAGACCCCACTGTCCCAGCTGCACAGCCGGCCCAGGAAAGTCCCAATGGGTCACTTTGGGTTACTGCTCTCTGGGAGAATCTCTGGCTAAAGAGCAAGACAGGCCATGGAGGGCATGTTGCCCTTTTCTCATTTAAACCAGGGCAAGTTGTTCCCCATGTGATGCAGACGTTCCCAGCAAGGCATGCGTGCCAGGCACGGCACCTTTGGGAACAACAAGTCCAGCCTGAACTCCCCTACACATAGCCAGAGACAGGGACAAGCTATAAATGGATAGCATCCCAACCAAGCTGGTGGATAGAGTTACACAAACCTAGCATCAAGTCTCACTGCCTCAGGGGGAAGAGGCAACCAGGATGGGATCCTCATGTTCTGTGCCTCCTGCTATAAATAGTAGGCTCCCTTGCTCAGACATTTGAGCTGTTCTCTGATTTCTCCCTGAGTCATTAATCTCAGCAGAGACTACCTGCCGACAATTACAGTGCCTAGGAACTAACTGGGTTTAAAAAAGATAGTACAGATTCCGAAACGCAGGCTGGATTTCTGAGCCTGCTCCCAAGAACGGCTTGGCTTCTGAGGAAATCTAGTGCTTCATTCAGCCTTATGCTGCCATAAATCAGGAGTCGCTCCACTGAGGCCAACAGCGGTACTTTGGTGTGAGACTAGAATCAGGCTCCCAGATAGGAAAACAAAGGGCAAGACCCAGTTACTGGGATATGATTTTCCTAACTGTGTGCTGCCGTTTCATATGCAAATATGCCAGCACCACTGCCTACATCTATTCGCATATGCAAATACTACAGCTGAATGTGCCAATAGCCATTTGAGCAGGCAGGTGTAGTAAGTACATGTGCAAATTAGGTGAGCTACGAAGGGCACAGAGAGCCGCACTGAGGGTGGCACAGACTGGACAGATGGTCACATAGACAGAGAGTTGTTTTGGAAATAGGCCCCTTTTGTGTTTTCCGTTTTAGCCTAAGAACAGGAAGCATCCTGCAAGTGAAGGATAGTTTTCAGGTTTACCATTAACCAGCTCATCACTGTCCTCTGCTTCATGGTGTCCCCATCCTCAGGAGGACTGAGGACTCGCTATTTTCTAGAGCTCTTTATGGCTTCCATTACTGGTACTCACAAAAAGCGCTCTCTGAAATCCACAATAAAGTTGAGGGTGACAAACAGGACTGTAAAAATGGGACCTCACTGCAGCTGGCTCATTGTGTGTTTTCATATCGGAGCTGCTGGGTCTGGCTTTATGGACACAAGCATGTTAGCTCTGCAGAGCAACAGGAGAGGTGCCTCGCATCTGTTCTGGGTCACAGAGGTCTGACAGACTCTGTTGGGCCAAGGCGGGGGTTCCAGCATTGCTGGGCTAGGGTGCTGAGTTTAAAATATTAGCTGAACCTGTCAGAAGAAGCATCTGAGGAACATTCAAATCTTCAGTGCTACTGGTTGCTGCAGGACACCCGCTTACAGACAAATTCCACCTAGGTGCTCCTTACTATTTGATCAGCACGTGCCAAAGTCTGCTGCACCTTTCAACCTCTCATTGTAAAGCAGGGTAGAAAACACACGAGCAACAGATCTCTAATAAACGATTCCCTAACCAGCACACAGAAAGCACGTTGTCACCGGGAACGGCAACTGCTGATGTAGTTCGATCAATGCGTGGGCCTCTCGAATGCAAGCTGTTAATGATTGAAAGCAGCTTATAAAGTGCCATGTAGTTTAACAAATAATCAACTATTTCTAAGTGGAAGCCTCATCTACGTTAGCCATCGACGTCCAATAGTGAGGGACGCGGATCAAGGGCCGCAGTGAAAGCTGCATTCATTTCCCAGTGCAGAGTTGCTGCAAGGAGACAGTGGGATGGCAAAGACCCCTAGAACACCTGATACGTGCCCCAGACCCAATTCTGCAGGGTCTAGGGGCTGGTACTCCAGCCTCCTCCCTGCCCTTAGAGAAGAGACTATGCTGGGCCCCCACGGGGCTCCTGGTATCCGCAGGGCCGCCCAGAGGGGGGGCAAGTGGGGCAATTTGCCCCAGTAACCGGGCCTCGCAGGGGCCCTCACGAGAGTTTTTCAGGGCCCCTGGAGCAGGGTCCTTCACTCGCACTGGGGGCCCCGGAAAACTTGTGTGTGCGGAAGGACCCCCCACCGCCGAATTACTGCTGAAGCGGGACCCGCCGCTGAAGTGCCAGGTCTTTGGTGGTAATTCAGCAGTGAGGGGCCCCCGCTGCGGGGCACTTCGGCAGCGGGTCCCGGAGCAGAAGGACCCCCCCACTTCCGAATTACTGCTGAAGTGGGGGCCCTCTGCCACCGAAGACCCCAGGCCCCCTGAATCCTCTGGGCGGCCCTGGGTATCTGTCCGGGCCCATTCTAACCTGCACTGGAGATGGAGAGCTCACCTGGCAGGCCTGGCTTGGAGAATGCTCACTCCACTGGAGGGAAAGGGGGCGTGAGCTCGCAGTGCCCCCACCAGGCACAGCGAGGGTTGCTGAGCAAACCAGGAGGAAAGGGAGAGACCCTCCCCGCCCCCAGTGAGAGAGCGAGAGCCAAACTGGGAGGGGGAGGGCAGATACCTGAGCATGGGGGAGGGGTTCAAGGACAAAGCCGAAGAATGGGTCTGTGCAGTGTGATTGCTTTGGCTTCCCCTGCCTGTTATCTTGGGAACAGCCCCCCCACCATGAGCTGCCCAAGTCTGGCTGCATGCACACCCCTTGCTCAACTCCCATCCCTCCCTCAGAGTGTTCAGGAGAGCACCGAAAGCCAGGACACCAGACCCCAAGCCAGAGCAGGGGCAGACCCCACATGAGGGCCCCGACAGCAGGATCTCAGCATGACGGGGCAGCACGTGGCACCCATGTCCTCCCCTCTGCCAGGGGGTTCCCAGCTGCTGGGCTAATGGGCAGGGGTGGCTGACGAGGACGCATGACACTGGTTTTGCACCTGTTTTCTGCAGTTCCTGGAGAAGACCAGGGGACGTTCAGACTGCTCCCTTCTCAGGGAAACCCCAGGAGGGGGTCATGAGGGAAACATGACCTGCCCCGGTGGGGTGCATCACCCCTGGGTGCAATCACTGATCCCCTTGGCACCAACGTAGTCAGGAAAAAGCTAATTTCCAAAGCGTTTCTTGGTAAGTTTTATCTGAGCTGGCACACTGAGGGCTCCCACCCCTAGCCTGGCTCCCATGACCCATCTGCAGAGACGTGTGTTAAAGTGAAAACTATCTGATGATTTTGGGAGAGGTGGAAGCACACGTGGCAGGGGCAGACCGAGTCACTTAGTGTTGCTTTCCCTTTGATTCCCCAGTTTTCCCTCAGGCGGAGATTTCTGCTTCCTGTTTGCCCTGAACATGTGGCGGCTGAGTGAGCCCTGCTGCTGGGAGTTTGTCGTTTACACAGCCTAGTTCAAAGGAAACTACAGAAGTCATGTGGGGCTGTTGTGAACTGACCCAGCAAAACTGGCCTCCTGCTCTGAAAACCCCCACACTTGGCTTGGGACTCTGCCCAGCTTTGGAGGGGGGGCTGGCTGAGTATCTGCAAAACAGCTCCCCCGCGAAACCGCCAGGAGCGCGTCCTGGCATGCTGCAGCCTGGACACAAAGCTGGGAACACTGTGGCTGCTTGGACGTGCAGTCCCAGAGGCATTTCTGGCTGCCTCAATGCTAAGGCCTCCAGAGCCGGCTGCTGCACCCCTCTGATGCTTTATAGCCCTCACCACAGCCTCAGCAACTTGCCCACGGTCATATAGGGGCAGCGAAGCAGCGCTGAAACCAGAACCAAGCTCTCCTGGCTCCTAGCCCTGTGCCTCCATCACCACCCTCCCTCCTGGGAGTAATAGGTACTGTATCAAAGCGATGCTCAGAGGGCAACCCCTAATCTCCATTCTGCTGAAGGGAGCTCCCCCAGTCCATGCAGCATGGGGCTCTGTGATTTGACAGAGAGCCTTCTGCAGGCACAATCCCAGCAGCAGGGACCCATCTCAGATCACGCAAACACAGAGCTTCTTGTGAACCCTCAGCAGCAGGCTGAGAACGCAATGGCCAAAATGTGTTTCCTGGCCTTCGGCATCTCCGTAGCAATGAGGGCTGCATGGAAATCCTTGCCCACTAGATTGTTATTTGTTAGCAAGCACCCCGGGTTGATGCGTCTCACTGGGACACATGCTAAGATGAAGTGATGTGAGGAAGAGCCTCTCTCCACACTGAACGTGTTTGCGCAATATTGTGCGCTGCCAGAAATGCCACTGCTACAATGTGGGAATGTAGGGAAGCAGGGACTGGGGCTGTCTCTCGCTTGCTCTCTCTGTTACAAGATAGCTTACCCCGATCTGATTCCTGCCTCACTTTTCCTTTGGTTGAAATACAAACTTCTGGAACTGTGCTGCATTCTAAAGAATCGGAATTAAGTCAATTACGGGGCTACTTGTAGTCCTCTCTCATAAAACATACGTACCATGCACAAAGATTTGCTTCTGTCTCTCACCCCAAGCACAGTCTGGTGCACAATTCCCTAGTGCTGTTATATAACAGGATTGTCCCTTCCAAGCTACAAGCCAAAAGCTCTGTTAGAATACAGGTGCCTCGGATGCTGTTAGAATATGCACTGGACCCAGACTTATACCGCAGAGGAACTCCAACTCCGTTATGCCCCAGACTGCCTTAAGTCTGAAAAGTGCTATGGAAAACCATAACCTCCTCCGGCCAATATTCTCCCTCGTTCTCGGGCTCAGAGCTAGCCAATCTGTGTGGTTGCACCTCTCCGCTCTTAGCTGTTTCTCTTCGCTAAATCTGTTCTGTCAGATCCCAGGCTGGCTTTGGGCTAAGGGCTAATCTGTCTCCCCAAAGCCTTTGAACATGTGGGCTCTGCGGTGGTTGGAGGGGGGAGCCAAATACTCCTCCCCAGGCTGTGCAGCGCCTGACCACTCTGCAGTTACTACTAACTAGATAAACTCAACTGTTTTTAGTAGAATTAAAAAATGACTGCAATGGGGTTGGCACAATATAACTGGATTTCAGTAAAGGATTTGATACAGTGTCTCATGAAATTATCATTGAAAAAGGCTTGCCTAAGGAAACTGTCGTGTGGGCCACAGACAGCGCACAGAGCACCATCTCCAGGGATTAGCGGTGAGACCCAGGGACCAGCACTAGGTCTAGATTTATTTAGCAACTTCATCAATGAGATGGTGTGAAATGAATGGCGGTGGCAGGGGAGCATGAGCAGCACAGGGTGCTGTGTACCGATGCTATGAAGTTGAGAGGAGTGGTGAACATCAGGGTGAACAGAAAGGTAATGCAGGGCATGTCTACACTGCATGTGAAGCCTGGGGTCTGACTCAGGTTTGAGTCCAAGACCCCTTTCACCTCCACACAAATCAGACTGACTTGGAGCAGCAAGCACTCAGGGCCCGAGGAGTGGGCCAGAGCCTTGGCCCTGCTGGGCCTCGAGTCCAAGCCCTGTTGTTTCACAGCATGGACACAGGTCGAGCCGCAGATGTGCGTCAGAAAGTCTGCACAGCCGTACGGACAAGTGAGCATGGCTGAGAGACCTGGTACCAGCAACTGTAAACCCAGGTGTGGATGCCGAAGCACAGTTGAAGATGCCGTATCCACATGCCGAGGTCCCACAGACCTAGTTTATAGGGCATGGCAGCCACACCTCCAGACTAGAAACCCAGGGCTCCATCCATTACTGAACTCAGTGGGACTTTTTGCCATTATGCTAAATGGGAGCAGGAGCAGACACAGTCTGTGAACTTGAACCCACCGTGGAAGGGGAGGAATTATTTAATGTGGTCCAGTGGGTACAGCTAAGAGCCTTGGGATGAAATGGAAAAAGGAAAAAAACTACATAGGCTGACGAGCCGGAATACCTCCTGGGGTGTGAGATTAGGCTGTGGGACAGTCTCCCAGGGCAAGTGGTGGAGACCCCGTCACTTGGGGCATTTCACACTAGCATGGACAAAGTCTTAGAAAACCTTAGAAAACTAGGGAGTGACCCCCCCTCCATAGGCAGAGAGGAGCTAATCCTTCCTCCCAGCTCTCACTTGCATGATTCTGCAGCAGCTAAAGCCCCTTCTGCAAGAAGCTTTGTCAGAGGGATCTGTGTCACCATGAATCCATAGGGCACAACTCTAGCCCACCCCTAGACTCCTCTGTGGGGATGTGGCTGGATGCAGAGCCCCCCAGCGCGGGAGCTGGAGGGCCCACTGTATAAAAACATATTCCATGAGGAGGGAACCCCAGTAGGTTGTGCACACTTGCGATGGCACGAGTGGGGGTTGCAAGGGGAAATGCAAACCTGCCCACGGGGCAAAGCCTGCCTGCTGGCGTCTGCCAACATATGGAGGGAATATTTGGCATGTTTTCAGTGATAATTCTGCATCTCTCCTAGGGATTTATTCACAGTATATCATAGTAGGGAATGAAGAAGTATTTGCAGGTGTCTGAATTTAGGCCGAGATTCCAGACACCACCACAGCGCAGAGCTCACTCAAGATGATTCGGCGATAGGCCTACACAGCCCAGCCCTTGTTTTCCTATATAAAATACTAGAGAATGTCACACATCATGTTTCTGTTTTGCAGGAGATTAATTTAAGCTTCTGACAGTCCTTTTTTCTCCACTGAAATTGTCTGTTCTTGAACGGATTAATTAATTACACACGTCATTAAAACAAACGACTCCAACTGCATTATGCAGCATCCTTGCTACTGGCAACTCAAATTCTTAAACTGGAGGGTTTTTAATGACAACTGTAGAACGCTTGTATTCTTCGGGGCAGGCCTGGGCTCCGGCTCATCAGTAACACTCACAGATCATGCAGCAGAAATAGCTCATCTGTGCTCTTGACTGAAGGTCTAACCAAGCAGAAAGAAGCCTTCTCTGTGGCTGCTGGCCCAAAGCTCGGCAGTCGTGGGAGCTCCGGTGCATGCCTCCTATTCCAAGGAAATACCTCCTCCATGGCAGCAGTGTTGGAAGACCAAACGCGGCCTTTCCTACCTGCTTGGGCTCATCCCCTGCTCATGGGTGGACCGTGTTGCTCCACCCCAGCCAGCAGACAGGTTCAGGGGAATAACTGGCCCCCAAACAAATGAAAGATTTGGGGTGGGATGTTAATTTTAGAAGGATCCATCTGTCTCTGCTCTTGGGGTCACAGACAAGGTTCGGGCATTTGGGCAGCTCCAGGCCAATAGCAATTGCAGTAGGAGGATAAGGAAGGGAGGAGATGGACAGAGCAGAGAGTTGTCATCTCCTTCCTATCCTCCTAGCTGCAAAACTCCCTGCATACAGACATGGGGGAGCTGTTCTCCCACTCCACTCCCTTTCTGGCCTTCTGCAACATGGCAATCTGTCCCACAGGTAGGGCAGCCAGCCAAAGTGCCTGTGGTACAGGGCATCCAGAGCACGTGCAGCTCACAAAGCTGCAAACCTTTCCCACTGAACGTGGCCTGTTTGTAGCGACCCACTCCTCGCTCTGCTGTCATGGTGGAGTAGCTAAGAATTTAACACTTTTCTATGGTGCAGTGGGTCTCCTCCAGCCAGATACATCCATAGCCTCTTGTGGCACAAACGCCCCTGCAGGCCAGGCATGAGGGCTGAGCACTGGGCCGAGATACTTTGAGTGGCTCTCTAAATACAAATATCTGAAGGTGGCTCTGAGCGGAAGAGACTAGCGCCTATCCAATTTCCTCATTGTAATCAGTCCCATATCAGAGGGTTGGAGCATCACGCAGGAGATTCACCGTGCAATGCAGTGGTCTGGCATTCTGAGTTACGGTATCATTAATGGTTACAGCTAGTCAGGCTAACTGAGTTACAAATTATTCAGAGGAAATAAGACGGCTACGTAAAAGAGAATGCAGCCGATGTTTGGAAAACGAAGGGCTTGCCACTGAAACAAATGTCTCCTTTCCAGCTGCGTTCTCCAATCCCCCAGCCTCGGCCGCTGAGCAGCCCCCGATTCACAACGCTGATGTGACAAATTGGGGGAGGGGGCAACCCTCTTTAATAGTGATCAGTAATGTAGTGTCACTAGTGTGGTGTTTCTGTACCACACACAGGGATAGATATTTCAGCTGATGAGTCTGAGTGACAGCAGAGACGGTCTGCCCACCTACGAGAAAAGGGAGGAGGCCCTTGGTAAGAGTCTTCTAACAATTTACATGTCACGGTCGTTAGAGAACAATGCCACAGTGCAGGCTCAGTGGCTTTACCCCAGTGGTGGGCAGCCTGCGGCCTGTGGGCTGCATGCAGCCGTCACGGTAATCCGCTGGAGGGCCACGAGACAGTTTGTTTACATTGACCGTCCGCAGGCACAGCCGCCCACAGCTCCCAGTGGCCGCAGTTCACCATTCCCAGTCAATGGGAGCTGCAGGAAGTGGCGGCCAGCACGTCCTGGCGCTCTGTGCCACTTCCTGCAGCTCCCATTGGCCGGGACCGGCGAACTGTGACCAGTGGGAGCTGGGGGAAGCCGTGCCTCCGGCTGGTCAATGTAAACCGAGTGTCTTGCAGCCTGCCAGCAGGTGACCCTGATGGGCCACATGTGGCCCGCAGGCACAGGTTGCCCACCACTGCTCTACCCGTTCTCCCTGGGGAGAGCCCAAACCATTTTGAACAGGGCAGGTCAGACAGAGTTCCAGGGTATGTCTGCACTGTCCCAGAGACTGTAGCTGTGTCTACACTTAAAATGCTACAGTGGCACAGTTGCAGTGCTGCAGCAGGTATATCGCTGTCGCACATCAGTGTAGACACCATCTACACTGACGGAGGCATTTGCCTGTTGCTGTAACTAAGCCACCTCCCTACGAGGCAGTAGCTATGCCGGACAGAATTCTTCCGTCACCTGGCATTGTCTACATCGGGGGTTCAGTCAACATAGCTAGGTCTCTTAGGGATATGGATTTTTCACATCTGGAGCAATATAGCTGGGTCAACCTAACTTTTTACTCCAGAGCAGGGGTCGGCAACCTCTGCCACGTCTGCAGGTTCAGTCCATCGCGGCTCCCACTGGCTGCAGTTCGCCACTCCAGGCCAATGGGGGCGGTGGGAAGTGGCGCGGGCCGAGGGATGTGCTGGCTGCAGCTTCCTGCCATCCCCATTGGCCCGGAGAGGCAAACCACGACCAGTGGGAGCCGCAATTGGCTGAACCTAAGGACGTGGCAGGTAAACAAACCGGCCCAGCCCACCAGGGTGCTTACCCTGGCAAGCCGTGTGCCAGAGGTTGCTGACCCCGATATAGACCTTTTT
Organism: Chelonoidis abingdonii; assembly: GCF_003597395.2. Taxonomy (NCBI): domain Eukaryota; kingdom Metazoa; phylum Chordata; order Testudines; family Testudinidae; genus Chelonoidis; species Chelonoidis abingdonii. Next base: position 29,037,463 of record NC_133782.1, on the reverse strand, counting down.
ACTGTAGGCCTATAGCTGCACAGTTACGTTGGCATCGCTAAGCCGGTAGTGCAGATGCAGTCCACACCAACAGAAGGGCTTTTTCCATTGGTGCAGGAACACCGCCTCTCTGAATGATGGTAGCTAGGTCAAGGCAGTCTCCTTCTATCAACATAGCTGTGTCTGCGCCACGGGTTAGGTCGGCAGGGAGTTTTACAGATTCTTGACCGATGCAGCTCTGCCGACATCACTTTGAAGAGTAGACCAAGCCCCACAGACACACAGGCGCTAGGCTGGCTAGGAGAAAGTCAGCTAGTTCTGTTCCATTCCTATAGATTAAGAACTCTATCTAACTTAAGGCATGTCTACACTATAGCTGCACAGCTACAGCGCCTCACAGTGCAGACGCTTCCTACCCTGACGGAAGGTGTCAGTGTCGTCTATCCGGCTTTCCGAGACGGGGCAGTTAAGTCGACTACAGCACTGGTTACAGGCTCCCAGAGGTGGCCGAGACCCAGCGGACCTGCAGGGTGATAAGCAGTGGCTATAAAGCAGCGTACTCGGGTCCCAGTCGGAGAGTGGAATAATCGCAAGATTCCTTCCTGAGACAGATACGGGCACGAGGCCCAAGAGCTGAAAAAGGGACACAGGCTGTGGAGTAGTGAGCCCCCCGACTGTGAGAGCAGCTCTTGCCATAAAATAGGTTTGTTGTCCCAGAATTTGAAGATGTTCTGTATAAATCCCACCATGACTTCCCACATGAATCAACACAGGTGGAGCCCGCAATGCTATTCCCTACCCATCTGACTTACACAAGGGTTTGTTTTCATTCTCAGTTCCTCAGAGAAGACCTGAAAAAGCATATTGTACTTGAAACCAAATACCATAAAACTAGCACAAACAAAGGGCACAATGCCCCAGAAAATCTGGTGTATGGCTAATGTGGCATTCGGTCACCTAAATAAATAAATGCTCATAGTTAATATGCTGGAACTGGCTTCATGCCATAGTGATCTTTATCATCAAAACCAGCAGGCGTGTCACAGTCAGGAAGGGCAGAGAGACAACTTCAAGGACTGTCTCTTTGCCTGAGTTTCGAACATCAGTCCTGTTTCCTGCTCTCCAACTCTTCCCCCATCCTCCCCACAGCCAGTGCCAGGCTATTCTCCAGGCCCATGGAAACCTAAGGCTGTTTGTCTGAGTGCCTTTGCCAAGCTCAGCTTCTGCAGTACCAGGGAGAACAGAGCCAGGCAAGGCAGCCAGGACCCCAGTCAGTTAGGGCTCGTTAGGTTCTACAGAGGGCCATTTTATTTTAGATTATGGGAGAACAACGAAACAGGGAAGAACTTGGGGCATCTTTTGTCACTGGCTGTATGTGAACTGAAAATGGCACCTCCATCCAGCAGAGAGCTCACAACAAGGCATTTAAAGGTACAGCACACACACAAAAATCAGACCTGTTGTATAGCTATGTATGCAGCCTTGCTATAGCCGTGACGGTCCCAGGGTACTCGAGACACCAGGTGGGTGAGGTAACAGCTTTTATTGGACCTTTCGAGCACACAGCTCGTCTCTCTCACCAACAGAAGTTGGTCCCATAAAAGCTATTACCTCCCCTACCTGGTTTCTCTAATATAGTGATGTGCACCATACAGACCAACAGTGAACTGCACCTGGAAATGAGCTGTGAGCCAGCTCACACTGCAGACTGGTCGTTATAGTAAATCAAAGGGCTTAGATTTGTCTTGCCTATTGCATTGCAGGCATCATTTTTTCCCTCTGTGTTCCAGAAAAAGGAGCCAGAGAACACTAACATTTCATTCGTGTTGCCAGATAATGTCTCTCTGCTAATCAACCCTTTGTAAGGATATAAACACAAAAAAGACTCTTCTCTTTTCCCCACTCTCTGCGAGAGGGAAGTGGCTGGGATGGGTGAAGGGTGTCCCATGAAACAGAGTTGAGCATTTCCTGGTCAGGAAAGAACCTGGATCAGCAATTCTGTGGGTCCTGAGAACATTTAGAGGCTTGGGTTTAACGGGGTCTGTTTCCAGGCCCCATGGCTGCACTTCCTGTTTCCAGCCAAATTCCCAGAGCCACAATTCTCTTTCAGCCCCCCTGCCCTGGCTACAGCTGGCTTCGCAGCTCCTGTCAGGGAATACTAATGATTATGCTCCCACTCAGGATTCTCGGCTGCACAGGGAACCCTGATCTATTGTCAAGGACTCGGGGCTCGGGAGGGAGGCATAGACGCTGCAGCAGTGCTGTATGTATAGACATGGTGTAAGTCTCTTAGGCACTTCTGAAAATGCTACCTCTCGACTACAGTAAAACTACCCATATCGCAATGCTAAACACTCCTGTCACAGGCCGGCAGTTGATAAACAGATTTAGGGGTGAATGAAGTGCCATAGACACATTTTTTCATGAAAGGAAGAACAACTTTGGAGCAGTTGGGGACTCAGCCCATGTCAGCTCGTAGGGCTGTGTGTTTTGGAGTGCCTGCTTTTCTCTTCCCTTGGCAGTAAAACCTATTAACAGAGCAGTCTGCCTCTGTGACTAAAGCCCCTGAGGCCCAAAATGCCAGCACCGAGTGAAACAAAGTAACCACAGGACTCCCTTAAATCTTCTTTAATGGCTTACTTAGCGGTTAAGACTAAGTTTACAAAATAAACACTGCTAGGCTGCTAACAGGTGAGTCTAGGAAGCTCTTTGGATGAGCTGAGGTACCTTTAGGTAACACTTGTCATGCAGGTAACACATCTAAACTCAATAATTAATCAATGATCAATGGAAAACAATCATCTTAACCAACAGATGAGAGCCGTTATACCCCAGAACAGCGACACCTGTAAATCATTCTACAGGTGCCTGCACCTGTTACAAGGCACTATGCAGACATGCTCACGGTAATGCAGCTTATCATTGCTGAGCCATAAAGAAAGCGCTGTTAATCTGGTTGATGAATTATTCATAACGTACATAGCAATATGGCCTACAGGGGTTTCCAAATAACTCACATGCTTGGTCAGGTGAGCAAGAATCCAGCTGTCAGATGAATAAAAAAAGCCCAAAGCTCCAATGTTCAAAGCAGGGGGTATTTCTCCTGGGCTGGATTGCTGCAGACAGACCCCAGACTCTTTGGCCTAACACATTGCTGACCACATTCCCAAGGGGACGTGCTTCTCTCTACTAGAGCAAGAGGAAAAGAGTGGCTGGTTGGCAGTCACCCTCTACCGCACCAGTACAAGAACCTGGGTTCAAATCCTGTCTCAGGCTATCAGCAGAAGTGAGCTTGGCAGGTCTCATACAGACCCACAAAAGCACTTTGGGGAAAGCACAGGGTTGTTTCTCTGCCCCCGAATACAAACCAAGGTTCAGGGCTGTAGAGTGACTTTGCATAGCACAGGCCTGGGGGTGCTGCGGAGGGGAGCACTGCTCACTAGGTTTGCCAACTTTATAGTCACACAAAACTGAACATCTCTTGTTCCGCCCCAGCCCCACCCCTGCTCACTCCATTCCCCTCCCTCTGTCACTCACTGTCCCCACCATCATTCACTCACTCATACATTTTCACCCAGCTGGCTCAGAGGGTTGGGGTTCAGGAAGGGGTTCTGGGCTGGGGCTGAGGGGTTCAGCATGTGGGAGGGGCTGGGACCAAGGCGTTCAGAGGGCAGGAGGGGAATCAGGACTGTGGCAGACTGTTTGGGTGCAGGGGAGGTGAGAGCTCCAGCTGGAGATGCGGGCTCTGGGGTGGGGCTGGGGATGAGGAGTTTGGGGTGCAAGAGAGGGCTCTGGGCTGGGACTAAAGGTTCGGAGGGTAGGGGGGGATCCAGGCTGGGGCAGGGCGCTGGGGTACGGTGGGGGGTGAGAGTCTGGCTGGGGGTGCAGGCCCTGGGGTGGGGCTGGGGATGAGGGGTTTTAGGGTGCAGGAGGGTGCTTCAGGTTGGGACTGAGGGGTTTGGAGGGCAGGAGGGTGATCAGGGCTGGGGCAGGGTGTTGGGGCATGGGAGGGGGTGAGAAGTGCAAGTTCTGGGCAGCGCTTCCTTCAGGCAGCTCCCGGAAGCAGCAGCATGTCTCCCCTTTGGCTCCGATGCAGAGAAAAATCAAGGACCTACGCCTAGGTGTTGAAGCGGGGACACTGCTTCAGGAGCCGCGCGTAGTCACGGCAGGCAGGAAGCCTGCCTTATCCACACTGTGCCGCCAATGAGACCTTTAACAACTCTAGCATCATAGTGTAGACATGTGCTACCACCATGGAAGGGGCCTTTCCAGTGCTGTGGTTAACCCACCTCTTGAGAGGCAGTAGCTAGATTGATGGAGGAATTCTTCTGTCACCCTCATGGTGTCAACATCGGGGCTTAGGTCAGCTTAACTGCATGTCTCAGGGGAGTAAATTTCTCACACCCCAAGCCAGGTAGCTGGGTCGACCAAAGTTTGAGGTGTCGACCAGGCCTCATGTCCTGCAATCACTAGGCATAGCGAGAGGAGTGAAACAAAGACTCAGCGCCACATTCACCTGCTGTGGGTGGATCAGGCCTGGCAACTGAACTCTATTACCTCTGTTTGCCTGTCAGGTCTGTAGGATTTCTGAGTACACATTAAAAACCTCTGATGCTCCCCAGGGGCTAGGCCCTGCACTGAGAGGGATCCCTCTGAGCTGCTTCCTGTTTGGAGATGGAGAGTTTGCTGTTTAAGCCAGGCCAGGACCTAGTCTGAAGCACCCTAGTTTCAACCCAGTCACAGTTTATTCGGGGACTCAATCTCTGTGTGGATTTGGGGAATACAGGGGACCAGCTGGCAAAAGCTCACACGTTCACCCAGGCTTGCAAAACTCACAGACTGCTCCTTCCACCTTATGGGCCAGATTTTCAAAAGTATTTTGGCACATTGAGGCATTTTCAAAAGCATCTAGACACCTAACACCCATTGATTTCTGCCCCAGAACTTGGAAGAACCGAAGAGGAGATCGTGCCAAAACATCCACCCAAAGGTTTTACGCTATGCCCAGTGCATGCTAGGCCAGGACTTGGGCACTGCTGGCGCAACACTCACACTGTCCCTTTTGAAAATTTGAGCTATGATTCGGGGATGCCTCTGTTTTTGTCCCTCACCCTCGGACAACGAGGTCCCTTTCATGTGTCTGACATTGGGCACTTCAAATCACAGTCACTTTCAAAGTGTTGGCCTTGATCAACATGGCATGTGGAATAAGAACTCACTCTCCCATCTCTGTGTTTTGATGTAAAAGCCTCCAACCACCTGAGATAGAAGATGCAGCAAAAACTGCCCTGGAAGTGTCCCTGGTTAACTTCTTCATTCCAAGTAAACAAGCTCCCCTGTGCGGATGTAAGTAATTAAGTGCAGTGTTTGCAGCTGGCGTGGACATTCACAGGCATGGAAAAGCTCAGTTGCACATCGGCACAAACAGCCCTGGCTCCTCTGCCGGGAAAACACAGTTCAGCTTTGACTCAAAAACGAACCGACTGCAGGGAGTGAGCCATTCCCGGGATGAGGCTCCCAGGGACAGGTGTATGCCACCTTGTGGAAAGGGGCGCACAGACTGTCTCGGGGGAGAGGATGGAGCCGTGACGGCTGCAGCAGGGGCAGCCCCTCCATTGCTCAGCAGCTAGAATGAGGGGGTGCGGGCAGCCGGGAGTGCCAGCTTTAACCCACTCAGGAGGCGGCTGCTTGCGCTCTGATTAACAGGGCTTCTCCCAGGCTGGTAGGGGCACACAACCTAGAGGGGAAACGTATGTCATACTTTGGGAAGTGACAAAGGAAGAATGCTACAGACATTAACCCTTCCTATGCTGCGCCTTGCCAGGCTGCCAGCCAGAAGGGCACTGAGGAGACGGACAGTGAAGCTGAGGCCCTAGACAGGAAGCAGCCAGGGTCTCCTGCAGCACCATCAATGCCACAGTGTGCAGCAGCGACACGACAGGGGAAGGACCAACTTGTGCTGGTGACAGAGACAAGCTTTCATGGCTCTGTGCAGTGTCTTTCACCAGCAGAACTTGATCCAATCAAAGCTATTCCCTCACATGCCTTGTCTCTCAAATAGCCTGGGACCGACAAGGCTGTGACTACGCTGCAAACTGTGCAGCAGCGTTACTCAGCCTGTAGTTCTCCCCATGGGCACCGCATTCAGCTGAGAGATTTATGAGTCTCTGTGGAGCTTCTTATTGCTCTGCATGTGGCACAACACTGACTGCAAGAATAGGGAGAGTGTGTCGCTGCCCCATACACCTGCTGTGACATCAGAAACCTTCACTGTTTCACCAAGCAGCCAGGGAGGGAGGGAAGAGAGAAAGGAGAAACCTCCCTGCCCCTAGCAGCCGGATGGGGGGACAAAGAGAGAGTCATTTGTTCAGTGTTCGAAAAAAATAACTCATTCTGTGATTCTTTACCAGCTTCACATGACCCCACTCCCACCTCTGCTGCCTGGCATAGATGCCAGGACTAGGCAACCATCCAGGAGAGGAGGGAGAGATCCAGACATGGATCAAAGGGGAACCATCTTACCTTCAATGCTAGACTTATATTAACATAGGATAAAATATAAAAACTCAACAATCTGAAAGGTGTTAACATTTAGAGCTAATGCTCAGCTGCATACTTTTAAACCTCCCTATCTCACATATGCAAGTCTGGAGGTGCTAAGTAAGGAACTCACCAGCCAATATCCTACTTTCAGTTACTGTTACCAACTTCATCCCAACACCCCTTCAGCCTTAGCTCCGTGCCTGGGTTTGGTAGTTTAATGGAGCAATGGTATTGGCTACACAGAAGCGAATATGTGTGCTGGCTGTAAAATGCATACTACAGGTTTTGAAAAATAGAGTCTCAGAACCCGACCCTTCTCCCAATCACGTCAGTGGCAAAAATCTCAATGACATCAGTAGGAGCAGGAGCAGGAGCAGGCCCTTGGCATTCAATATTTACATGAGTTTCATTACCCAGTGATGTGCCACTAGAGGGGAAGGCAATTCCTGCAGGAGTGAAATCAGAGTATTTAATTTGATCTTCACATTACTCCATTTGGATTGTATCATGTCCCTGGTGTGATAACGTAAGTACTGGGTCACAATGGATTGTGTCTCATCAACATGTTACACTGACAATGTATTCATGGCAGTGTTAAGGTGCAGCTGCATTTTATCCTGTGGAAATTTCCATCACCAAAAACTTTGCTGGCTTAGAACTAAAGTTGCTTAGGTAAATCCCTGAAAAACCAAGGATCTGCCCAGTTTTGGGAGTCTTCCTTTTAACTACTACAGACTGCATTAACTGCTCTCCTCAGGAACATCCCTTGCAATTCCACTGGATACAAACACACAGTGCATGTACCAGACTCCTGGAATGCCAGCACAAAGCCTGGCCTCCTAGCCAGCAGCTGTACCATGTCTCTGCTGTGGGTGCACCTGCACTCCTTAGGGATCCAAAGGGTCGCACACACCCGGGGAAGGTTGGGGTCAGAGTTTGGAGTCTGCATTAGAGTGTGGCTGTATTTGCTGGAGGAACAGATAGCAAATCCCTTTCAACTTTAACCATCTTCTAAGCAAGAATTAGGTGTGGGGATTTTAATGACTCTACTGTCTCCCAGCTTCAAAGGGGAAAAGGGAAGGGGCTCAACCTCTTCTCTAATGGCCTGGAGATTCTCAGAAGCCCTAGGAGCAGCCAGAAAGGAACCAATCCACAGGAAGAAGGCAGCGCACATGGAACTTAAAACAAATCTCTGTCTATAGCAACCCAACAGTGTGCCTGGAAGGGCCGGGGGTGGGGGGTATTGGGTGAGTGGGCTGGGCCAGGACAGCTCCACTTAGGAGCAGTGCAGAGGATTTCCCCTGGGTGATCGAGATTTGCAACATGGCACCTGACAGTAGCCCTCATTCACAGGAGAGCGGGTGCTTCAGGCCTCACCACGGACATTCTGCTCTATCTTAGGGCATGTTCCTTTGAATGGAGTCCCCTTTCCAAATGGCTGCCCAGGTTGCCAGAGCAACAACAGGCATATATGAGCTCTTCTCTGGATCAGAGATCAGTATTCCAGAGCTCCCCTACCCTCCCAACTCCCTTCCCTGGCCTCGTGGCCCCTCACACTCAAGTGACTCAGCAGAGAAAGGAACATGTGCTGGACTCTGTATAAACAGCACTCTTCGTTCAACGGCCAGTGCCTCCCTTTCTGCCCTAGCCATGATGGTCGACTCTTCCTTACAAGGAAAAACACCAGAAGAATGTAACATTTCCTTATTACTACATCAAATTACAAGGGAGAATAAATCACTGAGCAGAAATTATTAATAGAAGAATTAACAATCACACAGGAAGCAGCTAACTTCAGAGTCCAATGCTGGAATTCAGGAATAGCCTGGCACCTCAGCATTGGAGTATGTGTGAGTGTAGCGCATAGAGATAGCTTTAGCATTTATTTTACTTAGCAGTAACGCGAAGCACTTCCAGGCCTGTCTCCTGTAAGACACTGGCTGCAGCAGTTAGCATAAGGCTTGAAGCCTATGAACTTTGGCACAGATAAATGGATCAACAGTTATCCCTGTGTTTTGGGGGCCTGGGAACAGTGTTTTAGGGGGAAGTCTGTCCATAACGACACCAGTCAACCACAGCAGCATGAGCTAACACCAGCTTTTGGATATTTTAGGATAGGAACATCTGCAGTTGTCTGACCACAAGAGTGCCATGGCAACAAATTGACGCATATGGTAATAAGTTGAGATCTTTAATATACCAGCCTATAAGAGAAGGGCTCCCCAACGTTAGTAGGGTGAGGAAATACAAATAAAAAAAGGGGAGAACCCCCTACTGAATACGTATTTGACACAGTGGCGTCAGCGTAACATATTATAAAAGTTGCATCCCAGCCGGTGCGTGGGAGGAGAGAGAGGTGTAGTGTTTGGAAGGTGCCGGGGGATGGCTATTGGTGATGACAGGGAAGGTGGTGGTGATGAGGAAGATAATGGGTAAGACTCTGCAAGGGATGAGTATAGGGATGTTCAGATGTACGTTCTGTGTTATCTCAACCTACCTGGCAGGGTTACAGGGTTTGTGACTTTGCTAAATTTATTAACAAACTATTGTAAATACAGTCGGGTAACTGTGCACATCAGGGTTCCTAACTGAACAGTAATTTTAATCATACTGGGTCTGATCTTGGGACAAGAACCTGTCAACCCTCAGAGTGATAACTGGGAATTCTTCAGTATCAATATAATTAATAAATAATCTACAGATCAGGCTACAAGAGGCGGGACGTTTCAGAGTGGAAGTACGACAAATGCCTCGTTTCATTTGGGTGTTTTTAAACAAGAGGTTTACTTTCTTGACAGCCACTTTGAGGACCAAATTTTCCAAGGCAGAGGCCTGAGGTCCGCACACAAATAATTAGCATAAACAATGCACCTGCTATTGAGCAGACAGCTACTAAAACTGGCAAACTAGCTAGACACCTGCACTTACATTTGTAATTGTGCACGTCTTTACAGCTGTGTTATTCTGAGCACATGCGTATGTGTTCAGAACTTGGACCTCTACCCCATGACTCATGGAACACGGTCTGAAAAACTTCTGTTGGCAAGTCGCACGTTGGGATTGCTCAGGTCCCGCTCTTAGACCATTGGTTCATTCACCAGCTGCGTAGCCAGACAGCTGTCTGCACTCTGGACATGTCATGCTTTCTGATTGTTCTTAGTGTGTAGGTAGTTATCTGATTGCTGCACTCACTTCACCTCTACTACAATACATCTCCACGGCCCTCTTACTGTGCCCTTGCATGAATACCGATCCCAGGAATACAGAGGCAGAGCTCCCTCTCCCACGGAAACCCCTTTCTACGCTTGGGCTGCAGCCGCTTCACCCACCCGCCACCCCACCTGCACAAGGCCAGGAGCATGCTGAGCATGCCTGACACCCAGCGAGTACATCTGCAGGTAAATCAACGCAAGCTGAGTTTCCATGTCTTGGGCAGCAAGTCCTTCAGGGCCAGGGATCCCCCACCCCCGCCCGCGCACCAGCACTTCTGCCAGCACCCCTTCACTTTCTGGGGGGCTCCCATGAGGAGGCCATTGCCCCTGGGAGGCCCAGGAGAGCCAGAGACTCCCCACTGCTGGCAACTTGGAGAAAGATGAAGTGTCAGAGACTGAGGAAGTGACCATGCAGCCAGGGCACAGTGCGGGGCAGGGGGAACTGGACACCAGGGCAGGAGGGAAGCTCTGAGAAGTGGCCTCGGTGCCACTGGCAGGGCCCCACTGGGGGAGTCAGAAGAGGCACATGGAGCAGTCAGAGCAGCGTGCACAAAATGCACCAGGCAGGGAGGTGGCTCTGGGCTTCAGCCAGGGGGTGCTGACCTCCATAGTGCCCGCGATCCTGGCTGCTGCAGCCCCCAGCAGCAGACATGCTTGTTGTGGAGGAGGGGTTCTGCCCAGCTTGCCCTCTGCAGGGGAGACGCACTGAGAGGAGGTGAGACCTGGGCCCGATCCTGGACCCCCTTGCGCAAGGAATGAAGTGCTCTTCCCCTCCAGGGGATTCAAGCCCCAATCCAGGCCAAGAGCAGAGCGATCTGGGTTCAGGTGGCATGCAGCCTCTTTGTACAGGAGTGATGTATCGGGCAGGGCAGAATTTTAACAAATCCACTCCCCGCACTGAGAGAGCAATGGGAATGGGGTGGTTGGGGGGCAGCACTGCTCTCCTGCGTCCCCTGCCCCATTTAGAAACCAAAACAACAGCCCCCCCGCAAAGCAAATTGAGCAGAGTGTGGGGCTATGTTTGGGGTGGGTGTTTGTGATGGACTGTAGGTTGGGGGATGCATGGGGAGAGGCAGGGTTGGGTGTATGGGTGTGTGGGACAGGGGGTGCATCAGTGCTTAATTTGTGCCAGGGCTAAGCCCTGGCACCTGTTTCATTACATATTAAGCCCCACCTGAACCCACTTCTGAACTTGATGTCTGGCACATATAATGGGCTGATCAAATGGGATTCAACACTGGGGCAGTTCAATGATGAGACCCCCCCCAAGTAAATAAATCAATCCTCACTGGAGCTGAGGGACGGACTTTTCAATTCAGAGCTCAAGCCAAAACATCCAGGGGGAAAAATTGTTGTTTCAAACCAAAACTGATTTGTTTTTATTTTACTCATCAAAACAAGACCCAAAACATTGTTCAGCTTGATTTGCATTGACATTTCTGAAATGAAATGGTTTATTTTGAAAATGTCAAAACAAAACATTTTGGCTTTTTCTACATTTTTTTCCTCATTTTTTATGTTGCTAAAACTATTCGCCAAATTCTACCCAAATGAACCAAAGGCTTCGGTCGCCCTGAAACAGCCATTTTGATGGATTTACAATTTCCTGGAAACTATTCACCCAGCTCTAATCCTCATCTGGAGTAGATCTTTGAGGTTATGACAAAGCATTTGTACATGGAACTCCGTACACTCCTCTGAAATGTCTCAGTACAACAGAAGGCAGGAAAGCAGGCGTAGCTGCTTTACCTTGAAATCCCCTGGCCCCTCTTGGTTTACGTCACACCTTGTTGTTCCTCGCAGTGAAATCTGTATTCAATGCGTATTTTAAATTTAAAGACACTTTCCCCTCTTTTGTCCATGAAACCTGGGATCCCCAACCCCACTCCAGTCAGCCAGGCAGAGCCGCGTAACCTGAGAGATTTGCACTCTCACCCACGCTTTGAACTTTTGACCAGCTAGCCCTTGGTGGAGACAGTCACCGAAACCTGTGAGCAATCACATGGAAACCTGAGTACGGGAGAGCTGTGTTGCTGCAACACATTTACAACAAACAGATCCTGTGAGAGGGACATTGAGAGCCCCAGTTTCACAAACAGACACAGAAATTGGCAACAAAGCGCATGCAGTTACTATACACCTCCAGAGATCTGTGCCTGCAAGTGGCTGACTGCACTGCGGGCCACAAACACCCCTCCTGTGAGCAGCTACACAGTCTGCACAGATCTCACGAGCATGACTCAAACACCCATCTTCGAAAAATTGCTCCTTACATTTATTCCACATTCAGTGCAGTTTAGAGGCATGTCTCCAAGCCCTTCCAATGCTGCTCAGGTTTTTTGGGCACAATGCAAGACACTACGAACATGGCAAAAGATGAAGTAAAATGACGCAAAACCAAAAGGAAATAAACCTTACAAACTCTCTGAGAGCAGCAGGAAGGCAATTTGCACCTCCAGGCGCAGTTTCCCTCTCAGACAGTGGGCACCCTAAAAAACACAAGTGTAGTCACGATGCGGGAGCGGCAGGAGGGCTAGCCACCCGAGTATGTACCTAGGGTCTCCGATAGGATCCCAGCTGGGATGGCTGCCCCCCACCCCTGCTCTTGTGCCATCGTGGCTATGCTGCTGTCTTTAGCACTTTAGTTCGATCGGAGCTAGTGCAGGTATGTCTACCTGAGCTGGAAATTACACCTCCAGCTCCAGTGTAGATACACGCACAACATTCTTGGCAGGGGAGGGGGAGAGGTAATGTTTATACACACACACACACACATACACAGGCTCACATATATCAAGAATGACTTGGCCTAAAAACTTCAAGTCTGAAGCTGAATTCAACAGTCTAGGTCAGGAGGAGGTCTAGTGCACAAGGATGTTGCTGGTAAGATTAGGTGTAAAATTTGGTATTTATTTTGAACCTTTAATTGACTCAACGGGCCTCAGTCTCACCCTAGGCCCAACTTAGAGTTTCACTGATTTATGGCTATGCCAGGAGTTCGCAAACAGGACAGCTACGTGACTCGGGTTCACACGGATTGTGCACTCTGCTGACTCACTCAGGGCCAAATTCCATGAGTGAAGCACCTGATTTGAATATTTTTGTGGTCTTATGTTTCATGGAATGTAGGTTGTCTTTTGATAGACCTAAATACGTAATCTCCACATCAGAAGAGACAATCCTCTGTTGTTACCTCTTGAAAAGATATTCACACAAAAGCTAACAAAATTCTTCAAGAAACAACTTTGCTAAGACAGAATCAAGGCTGAAAATAGACACTGGTTAAATGAAAACATTATTAAAATGTTGTAGTTATTAAAAAAATGGAAAGCCCAAAAATCTATAGCTAAAATTTCACAAATCACCTTAACTCTGACCCCATATCAATGCTTATCATCTGCCTATCTGCTATTAACCCATTATACCCAATCATGGGGCTTTGGAGCTGTGCCCTGGCTCCGCTCCAGCTCCAGGCAAAAACCTGCAGCTCCACTGCTCCGGAGCTGCTCTGCGCTCCAGCTCCGGGCTTTGCCACAAAGCCCTGCCCAATCACTATTCCTCATCCACACTTCCAGTATGGACTACTGCAAACCTTTAATTATCACACATACAACAAAACCAGCAAGAACCAAGAGAGAGATTGCCACAATATGATGGTTATGGTTACCTCAGGCTGGAAATACCATCATCTATAGCACACTGTAAATACAAATCTCCAGATCCACCCACTCCTAGACATAGATGCCACTGCCCTGGACACCCCTACTTCACCTCTGCCACCGTGGATAGCAAAGAACACAAACATCTCACCTTTCACCCCTCCCCATGCCTAGACACAACGTTGTCTAATAGCCACTTTGTGTCTGAGCCTAATGTGCTTCATCTACAACCCAAAATATACACAGGCCAGAACTCTCCACGTTGCTGCACTCTCCAAATGTGGTGCAAACAGAGAAAATAAGTCAGGGAGGCAGTGGGCAGACATATGGGGTCAGAATTAAGATTGTTCGTGGAAATATATCTGTGAATTTCCCACATTTCAAACACCTTTTTAAAAATATATGACAGCAGTGTTCTAAGAATGTTATATTTACCTACCACCTTAGCTCACTCAGAATAAAGTTTTCTACCTGGAAAAATCATGCCTTATTGTATGACTGCACTCAGAGAAAGAAGGTCTATGCTCCAAGCATATGTACACTCTGTCTCTTTAATGGCAGGGAGGCTGGTCCTGAGCAGGGAGGCAGCGCTGTTCCTTAGTGGTCAGGCTCCCTGGTGTGTGTCCTGACATGATTATAAATTGCAGAGAGCTGATTCAGCCTTATTTTTGCCTTGGTGCATATCATTATGGAGACATTGTGGTCTTGGATGCCTATGGAAAATTTTCAAAGCTAACTGAAAAAACATGGGGCTGGCACAGAAGCAGCACAATGTGCTGGAGAGGGGGTTTGGGAGTGTCCACTCGGAGCTAAAGAGGTGTGGAAGCTGGAGGCACACAGTAGGAGAAATTACTGCAAGAGCAGCCACCTGTTAAAAACAAACAGAGCAGCCTCTTCAAAGCAGCTACCTGAAATTTTAACACCTAGACCAACTCCACGGCCACCGCAGGTAACTTACAGTCCATGACCCAGAGCCACAAGCCAAGGGGGCTGCCCAAGAGAATCCTGGCCCCACTTGAAAGGTACCAGAAGAGTCAAGTAATTGGCCTTACTGTCTAGACAAGAGGCTGTACAAAGAGCCACTCCCAGAAGAGTCAATGTCATTGTGGTTCCTGCTGTCTCCGCCAGGTGAGCGTCACCCCTACAGGCCCTGGTTTCCCTCTCAGCTGTGGTGACATGGAAGGTGCCCAGTGCCCACAGAGCAGATCTGGGTACAAAAAGAGGTATGCCATTTTCCATCTGGCTAAAATCCATGTCAGCGTCTGGCCCCCAGTGAGGAGCCGTAACTGAGAGCTCAGGATGTGATGAAACCCACTGCTGGTCGGTGCATAGCAGTGCCCAATCCACAGAAGATGTGTGTCTGTCAGCCCCAGCTAGCGGGACCTGGCTCCTCAGTTCAACCTGTAGCAGCTCACACACTTAGCTCTGGAGTCCCGAAGGTCACCCCAGATGGTGGCATCACAATGACACAGGCAGTTTTTGCATCACTTAACAATCAAGGCTCATAGAAATCGCTTCGTAGGACATCTGCTGTTATTTGTAAGGCTGGAATAAGAACGAAACAGCCAGGGCCTGAGCAGTTCTACCATGGCAGAGAGGACATCTGGCCCGCCAGTTCACTGGCTGGTATAGGATGCGCCCTGATACTGGAGGAAAATTAAAACTGTTGGTGCAAGCAATGAGGGGCCAAAGCAGTAGAGAATGACTAATGCAAACCTAACAGAGCCCCTGACCCAGGGACAGGGGCGGCTCCAGGTATTTTGCTGCTCCAAGCACGGCAGGCAGGTTGCCTTTGGGAGGTCCCCGGTCCTGATGATTCGGTGGCACATCTGTGAGAGGTCCGCTGAAGCCGCGGGACCAGCAGACCCTCCACAGGCATGCCGCCGGAGGCAACCTGCCTGCTGCAACCGGCAGAGCGCTGCCTGTGGCTTGCCACCCCAGGCACGCGCTTGGCGTGCTGGTGCTTGGAGCTGTCCCTGCCCAGGGCAGGGAAACAGCTCTGAGACGACAACCCTTTGCTCAGATCTCCAAGGGGAACATTGCTGAGGTTCCAAAGAGTCTAGTTAATTTTTATTTCTGCACAGCCCTGACCAAGGGAGAAACGGCACAAGAACGGCTCTCCCAGCAGCGCTGCCAGCCCACTCAGGAACAGGGAAACCCAGAAATCTCCTCTCCTGCAGTTCTCAGCCCACAGATTTCACAAGCCGATTAGTCTGAATGAGGCATGGATCGGAGACAGCCCTGAGCCAGGAAGCAGGCGCCCAGAGCCCATCTGCCCCAGAGTTCAGAGCCATGTTTGGATCTAGCGTGGAGAACTGTGGCACCCCGTGGCTCCCCTCAGCCATTCTCCTGTTCCATCCCCTCGACTGTTGCAGCAGCCTGTTTCTGTTCACACCCTGTACGGGGAGGTGGGGGGGTGGGGCGGAAGGAGGGGATTGGTCAGCTCAACGCAGCAGTTCTGCCCTGGGCTGGTTTGTGATTTAGTTCTACCCTCCAGCACCCACTTGTTTAAGCAAGTTCAGCCCTGCGGTTAAACTGAACCCCAGCCTTCTCGCCCCATCCCCTTCTGCCCGCTCTCAGCATTCGCAGTAATGGGAGCATTCACAGCCATGGCCAGCCCTTCTGTGCTCCGTGAGTCCAGGCTGAGCAGAATTCCTGGCAGAGTTGACTGATTCAGCAGCTTTCCCTCTACTCCCTCTTGAGAGCAGCAGACAGCACTCTGAACTCTGTCTCTGCACAAAGCGCGCCTCTGAGAAGGCTGCCAGCTCCCAGCTGTGAGGCTATGGCTGAGGGAGGCTTGGAGGACCGAAAGCACTTGCATGATATTAACCTCACTGTAACTTTTCTTTGGGCCTTGGAACGAATACAGGTCACAGCTGTACAACCAGAATCCTCCCTGCTTCAACCCTTGTCTGTCCACTGCCGCTCACCAGCCCTTGTGACAGCCATTTGAGCCAGTCTAGCTCACTGCCTCCGCTCTGGGGGTCCCTCCCCCGCACACAGCCTGGCATGTTGCAGTTGGAAAAGGGAGCTACTTTATGGCACAGGCCTGACCAGCCCAGGCACACTTCTGAGGCACGGCCAGCGACACCAGCAGAGGCAGAACTTCACCTTCAGCTGGGTGGAGAGAAGCTGCTAGCCTAGCTCTCGGCTCTGCCCACAAAGCACAGCCCATGCTGCAGCCCGTGCTGCTGGGCTTCCCTGCTCTGATACCCAAGCGAGCCAGACTAGAGCTAGCTCAGGTAATTCTGCTCACCCTGCAATCCCACCCCACATCACAGGGTAGCCAGACAATGGATTGGTATTTTTGTGAAATGCTCCAAGTCAGGGTTCCAAGTGGCCTGAAAACAAATCACATCCGGAAAAGGAAATGGGAACTAAGCTGGAAGCCAGGCTTGTCAGAGGAAAGAACCCCCAAAAAGCTGAGGAATCAGAGAGACCCGAGATGGGAAACCTGCAGCTCACCCCATTGTTGATGCTGGATGCCTCCCAAGAGTGCTGTCGAGCGCAGCTGGAGCACTCCGGCCCCCCAGCTGCTCAGCTGAATGATTCAGGCCCTTTCTCAGGCAACCTGCTCTTCAGCAAGAGCCAGAATGCCTGCCACCTCCCCAGTCTTTAAGGGCCAGTGGAACAAAGATACAGAGGAGAGTTTAAAAAACAACTCCACCTTCTTTGCTTAACAATGTTCTGTCTGCAGTCACATAAGTTCAGGCTGCAATCAGCTGAGCAGGGTTTTGCTGTGCCAGAGCGTAGCTAGGAAAGCCTGGAGCACCGCAGGTGAGGAAAGGCACATCCTGACCCTCGCCTCCCTGCCACCTCCCCACATGCCATCATCACTGCTCAGAGGAGAACAGAACTGCACGAAGGCTAGGTACCAACTCAAACCCAAAACCTGGGAGCAAGACATGTTTGTTCAGTGAACTCATAGTGCTGGAGCTGTCACGTCTTGCCTTGATATCTCAGCAGTGGAAACAGCCAAGGAAATGAGCATGTGCCGAGCTAGGATATCTGAATTCCTTTCAGTTTGGCCCAGACACCTGAACTGGCTCTCCCGCAATGAAGCGAACAGCGTCCTGCCACGCTCGAGGGAGGTTACCTGCAACCAACCACACTGAGTGATGGGAAGCCAGTACCTTCTGCTGCTTAGCCCCTGTGAGGCTGCAAAGGAATCAAACGAAGACGCCAAGTCCCTGAACACAGGAGCACAGGAGCAGTTTACCTGCTTGGATATTAAAGAAGCCTGCTGGGTCTCATCTGAGCCCCAGCAAACTACAGCGAAGCCCTCTCTGCAGATCCGTGTTCTCAGCACTGCTGACTTATCAGCAGGTCGAGTAAACAGTTCAGGTCGGGGAAGAGGGGCTTCCTCTGATCTCTCTCCCCAGACACAAGGCAGCTCATCCCAGCCTCATCCAGAATCTTTGGGAGAAAAGGAAACAAACCCAGGCCAAAGGAAAGAGAGAAAAAATCTTTAGGAGAAAAGGAAACAACCCCAGGCCAAAGGAAAGAGAGAAAAACAAGTGAGCGAGCAAGAGGTTTGAGGAAAGAATTTCACAGGCCTGGCGAGAAAGGAGTTCTCGCATTTCTCTTTGGTTAAAAAGATCAACTTCCAGCAACTGTGCAGAGGAGCACATTCCACAGGATGATGTGTGGTTCTGGAGCTTTGGAGAAAGGAGGAACCAAGCCACAGAAAGGGCTGAGCAAAGCTAAAAAGAGTTTAGAGACAATGCAGTTTGGGGCAGGGGGTGGGGGAGGGAAAGCCCTCCAGATCCAAAGAAGAAGGCAAGGAAGCATTTGGAGCCAAAGAGAACAGCTCTCCTGTTCACACAGACCAAGTCTGGAGGGCCAGAGTGCTCCACAGTCTGAGTCGGCTGGGTGATTAGCAGAGCTGAATGGGAGGGCGAGTTTAGCTGTGCCTGGGGAAAGGCCCCTCCCTCCCTCCCTCCTCACAGCTGGGGCAGTTGCTGCTCTGCACTAGTAGCCATAGGGCTGATGGGACACAGCAATGGAAACGGTGGAGTTTAGTTTATTGTTAGTGGATTGAGAATCCGCAAGAGAACGGCTCCTCCCTCCTACCGACCCCTTAGGAAAGACATTATAAAATCTGCCTCTACTCCCCCTCCGCAAGGTCTCCAGCCCTTCCCTGACTGCTGTGATGTTAGACACACTAACTCCACTGCCCGTCTACCCACTCGACAGAAACCAATTCTCAGTTATGTCATTTGTGCACTAAGGTGTTAGGACTCCTGGCCTCTATTTCCAGCCCTGCCACTGAGTCACTGCACAATGCTGGGCAAATCACCTCTGTGCCTCCAAACAATACAGCAGAGATAGAAAAGGCACAAGAAAGTGTCGGAGAAGTAGTGGAAGGCCTGGCAAGACTCAATGCAAAGACAGATTTAAATGGTTAGGACCATTATTTAAGAGAGGAGAAAAATATGAGAGCGAGAGATAGTGCACTGTATAAAGAATGTAAATCGGGGGTTCTAATAACCCTTTCTGAGCATACAAGAACAAGGGCGACACAATAAAATCAAACAGGAATAGTTCTTTTACACAACACAATTAGTCAGTGGAACTCTCTGCCACAAGCTATTGCTCAGGCAAAGAGTTTAGTAAGGAAGATTCAGAAAAGGACTGGACACACATATGAATAATAATAATAAATACCCACAGTTCCACTAGCTAGGATTAAAAAGGTATCAGAGAAATCAGCCTCCATGGTTCAGGACAGAAATCAAAGACTAGATACCCAGGGTTAGGGAGAGACTGCCTTGAAGGCCAGTCATTGTCCGATTGTCCTTTATAGAGGCACAAAATGGAGGGGATGAGGTTACACCATCTGCTGAAGCAACTGGTGCTGGCCATTGCCAGAGTCAAGGTGCCAGTCTGGATGGAAATTAGAAGTTATTATTAAACAGCCTCATGCTCCCAGCTTGTCCCTGCTCCTGTGACACCTTGCACAGTAGGGGTTTTGTGTCTGAGCATGACCAAGTCTGCTGCCAGTTAAGGCAGCCCTACTTGAGCCAATGTCAGAGAGGCCTATGTTCCTGGAGCGATGTCTGCAGCCCCTGGATTCATTATACCTAGACCTGGCCTTTCACTCTGTCCCAATAGCCCCAGAAACGCTCTCGCCATCCCCGAACCCTGCAGGAGCCAAAAAGGGGAAAAGAAAAAGGCTGCTCCTAAAGGCATTTAACACCGACGGGTGCCCTGTCAGGATGAACACAGGGAGGGGCCGCTCCATGCCTAGATTTTCCCCTCTGCCTGCGTGGAAGTGAGGAGTGTCCTTGCTGCATCCCTCAGAGTGCTCCCCAGTGGGCAGGACTCCCTGCAATGGCAGGAGGTGCACAATGCATTGTCCCCTCTGGAAAGCAGAGGGAAATCTTGGCAGAAGGCTGCACTGGCTCTGGCTCCAGGACCTTCTGTCTGTGCCACTGAACCTGCCTTCAGGGAGAGACACTCCTCTAATGGGACGCCCCAGGCTCTGATGGATCCCTGGGGACCCACCGGCTCTTGGCTGTGATCCGTCTGCCTGAACCACCCTTTGAAGGAATGATCTAGTAGGAAGCTCCACGAGACTGCCCCCTGCGTGGGCCCTCCCAGCTGGGCGACAGCCTGGTCCCTCAGGACTAGCCATTGTTCTACAGGCTAAATGGAGGGTTGGTCTCAGCCCAGGGCCTAGCAAACTGGTGCGCAGGCCACAAAAACCTACACAAAACAACTTGTTCCCTTCCCTACAGGGCCCCAGCAGAGAGGCCAAGACTGTACTTGTCAGTGGGGCTTGGGAGCGGAGGAGAGAAGTCTGCTGTCACCCCGGAAGGGGGCAAAAAAGAACAAGGTAAGTCCATGAAGGACAGCTCCATTGCTAGCTGTTAGCTAAATTGCTCTGGGTGTCCCTAAACTCCAACTGCCAGAAGCTGGGACTGGTGGGCAGGGGATGGATCATTTGATAACTGCCCTGGTCTGTTCATTCCCTTGGAAGCATCTGGCACCAGCCACAATTGGAAGACAGGATACTGGGCTAAGTGAACCATTGGTCTGACCCAGTCTGACCCTTCTTGTGTTCTCCTGTTTCTGAAGCATGCTGGCGGGAGGCAGCAAGGGGACCTGCTACTGCCCAGCTGTGCTTCCGTCTCATGGGATGTCAACTCAGCACCTCTCACCAGCACTAAATTCAGCCCGAGGAATGCAGGATGTGTCCAGCTAAGGGAGAGTGTTAGGATTTACACCCAGGGCCAGGCCTCAGCTCTGCTCAATGACTCAGAAATCAATAGGGTATGCAGCTATCCACCAGCTGAGGCTCTGCCCTGGCTTTCAAACAAAACACTGGGGAGATGCTAAACCATTTGCCATTGACCAACTGACGAGAGAGGCTTCTTTGGGGGTAGGGCCAGAACCCAGGAGGATCCCGGGCTGGTTCTTTCATTCTTGTGGCTGTTCTGGCAAAAGGGGGAGGAGGAGACAGGTCACAGCTAGGATGTTTGCGCTCCCCACTAAAACTTGATGTTAACTCTCTAGCAGTCTGCCCTTCTTGTGCCAGTCCATCTCCACTCCACCCGGGGTTGAGAGGCTGGCAGAGCCTGCTCGGGCAGCTGAGCGCAATGTCAGACTCTCCCGCTTGTTGGACAGGCAAGCCAGGCTAATTGATTCAGAGCACAGACACCACTGATCTCCATTAGCTCATCTCTCCCAGCCCAGTCACTGCGACTCTCTCCTTCGGCCAGTTACAGGTTCTCCTTCAGTACAGCATGACTGGCCTCTCCACTTCGCAGGGGACGTAGGACTTCTCTCACAACAGAGCAGTCAGGCCACATCCGACATGAGCCTCTCGCCAGTGACTGCAGGGTCAACCTTTCCCAGTGCCCAGCAGTTCAGTCTGCTGGCTCAGACGCAAGGCAGCGTGAGATTCTCCTCCCAGGTGTCTGGATTGAGTGGGTCTCCTGAAACCTTCCAACACTCGCGGCCCTTCACTGCCAGCTCACCTGACCATATCACTTCATCTTTCCTATAGCTCTGAGATGTGCCAGGCAATTTAAAATTAACATCCTCCAAAAACACCAGATCAGCATTCCCAGATCTCCCCTCTCACTGGGACCTGGGTGATGGGATTTTTTTAAATGGTCATTATTTTTTTCAGGCACTAAATCTATTCTGTTCATGCTGCTGCAGGTGAGGATGAGTCCAGGAAGAAAGTTGCTGCATAAGTACTACGCTACTCTGACTTCCATTCATAAACTTTGGCTTTCAAGGGTTTAGAACTTGACATATTTACACCCTATGCCCCAGAGGCTTAGGATTACACAGAACAAATTGTCCACGTTGTCTAACTGCAAACCAGATTCCAGCCTCTGCTATGGCCTCTTTATGCTGCTTTGGTAGTTTACATGGGCCAAAAAAGGGGGCAAATCATCCCATAGGGGAGTTGCCCCTCCTGTGGGCAGGGGAGGAGGTTCTCAGCATGCCAGGGGTGGGAAGAGATGTGACCAGAACACTCTGTGCTCTGGCTAGCCTGAGCTTTCACTGGAATTTCAAACACAAAACAAATAACATTACAGCTTAAAATCTCTCTGTTAGTGCTTAGAACAGGGAGCTGAACGGATTTCCCAGCTCACTGGAGTCTCATCTTTGAATACCTGGGTTCAAATCTCAGCAAGACACACATGAAGATTAATGTGATGGTCTCAGCCAAGTCCTGAGTTTAACCTCTGCTACCTGTTGGAAATTATTTTCCTAATATGTTTATTAAGGTTTCCCTGCACTCAGTTTCCTTTATTTGTCCCAAAGGGCCACATGGTGCTGGTTGCACCCCAAACACCAATATAACCATATACACTCTTGTATTTTATACACTAGCAGCAACACAGTTATAAGCATCAGCCAAAAAACTTGTAACAAGTTCAGGCCCAGGAGACACCTTCCCATCATAGCACGGCTCCTGAGGTGGGGAAAAGCTCTGTCCAAGAGCCCTAGAAACCCTTGCTCTTCACACTCAGCAGCAAACAAGGGATATTGTTGCCGGTTAATAGACTTCAGCCAAAGACAAAAAAAGGAGTTTTAGGACTAAAGCCTGAACCTGATGCCCAGGTAACCCTGTTTTCTATGTTTCTATTACTTCAGCCCAGACGTTCAATCACGTAACACTGGTATTTCCAGGGTCACTACAAATACAACACAAACATGATCTTCTCCCGCATGATCTTATTGGCTTGGTCCATGCTTTGAGCACATGGCTCATGCTAAGATCCAAATTCAGTCTAAAACCAGCCATCACCCAGGTCTAACATGGGCCTAGGTTTCTACACTCTGACACTTTCTGCGTCTGACGAAGTGGGTATTCACCCACGAAAGCTCACGCTCCAAAACCTCTGTTAGTCTATAAGGTGCCACAGGACTCTCTGCTGCTTTCACAGATCCAGACTAACACGGCTACCCCTCTGATACTCTGACACTGACTCCCTCCGAGCAGGGCCAGCTTTAAGCCGATTCCCCTGTGTCTTAGGCATCTTTTTTACTTTTTTATTTTTTTTTACTCACCCGGTGGCAGGGGGGTCCGCTCTGGGTCTTTGGCGGCAGGGGGTCCTTCGGTGCCGCAGAAGACCTGGAGCGGACCCCTCCGCCGCCGAAGTGCCGCAGAAGCCCCGGACTGCCCCTGGGTATTCGAATTAGGCCTCACCGTTCATAAAGCCGGCCCTGCCTCTGAGACCTTGGGCTAGTCATCCCCACTCTGCCTCAGTGCATCTGGGGGTGAAATGGAGAGCACAGTCGGAGCCTAGCTCCCAGGGCCCTCCAGCAGAGGTATCAGTGCATGTCTGTAAAGTATCTGAAACTGAAATGCGATATCATCACTCCCTACATTTATCTCTATCAGAAAGCACCAGTCACACTCGGTTAACAGAGTCTGATCAGACCAGGCCCTTCACTATAATACCGGGGGTGCTGTAGGCCAGGACTGAGCCATGGGGGAGACTCAAGCGTGGAGCTGAAGGGGAAACACAAGTGAGGACTGTGGTGAAGACAGCGGCAGAGCCCATGGGGAAGGAAGCCTGCACTGCACCTATGCCAGATCTAGCCAGTAGCATCAGCACTGTGATCCCCAGAATGTGAAGTAATGCACACTAGGATCTGGGGTGAGCCGGGCAATGCAGAATTGAACTGAAATGCCACATTTAACCCAGAGTGCAGCCCCAAGGTGGCTCAGAGTCCTGCCCCACAGCCACCTTGGAGACTGAGCAGAACAAGCAGTTTCTGTCCATCTATTCAAGGAGATCCCAGCAGCTATTTCCTACTCTCAGAATGAGTGGATAGAATGGTTTGTGCATATTTTGTTTTTAATTAAAAACGGTATGTAAATGTATATGCAGATTTGGATCTCAGGCGGCTGGCGAACTGCCAGTGCAGCCCTCGCTATTGCAAAGAGCAGGCACCACGGATGCCTCCATATTGCAGCCCATCTGGCATGTAAAATCCCTTGCTGGTCAGACTGGCTCCCATGGGCATCCCCCAGCAGGGAGCCTCAGCCCAGGCCCTCATGGCTTTGGCAAGGCTAAGCAGAACCCCCAAAGGGTTCGGGATGGCAAAGGTGGCATGTGAACTTTCATCAGCATTAAGAGTTTCCGAGTGGAAACTTCCTTCACCATGGTCCATCATTTGGTCACTCTGCCTTTGTTACCCAATTCAGGCATGGCCCAGCTGAGCCCCACATGCCCTGCATTTTGGACACTTCTGGCCCTTTCCAGGGCATTGGGGGGGAGCCCCCAGAGAACCTTCAATGGCACCTCCCAACACTGAACCTAGATGCACTGTGCAGAAATAAAAATAAACAGCAAATGCCATTTGGTCGCAGAACGGCCCTGTTACAAGCCCAGCAGCACCTATGGGGCGAGGGAATGGGGTTTGTATCTCAGCCATGGGGAAAGCACACACAGTCTTATTGGCAATGTTCACCACATTCATACACAGGTCTGCGCTGGCACTTACCCTCCAAGACCACCTCCTTGCCAGTCTTCTTCAGTGCCTGCACTGCCTCATCGTGCGTCGCCTCCGAAAGGTCAGCCCCATTGACAGAGAGGATAGCGTCTCCTACATACAGTGCCTCTGTCTGATCTGCAGCCAGTCCCTTAAAGATCTTGGAAATCAAGATAGGCATCTTATTCTCTCGGCCGCCTGAAAAGAAAAGGAAAAAGGAAGTGATTAGATACTATTTATATACAGAAAGCAGAAGGTACTACTTAGATAGCGTCCTGCTTAAACAAATCTGAGTGCCAATATATCAAGATTTAGCTCATTTTCCCTAGTAATGCATCAGATTCGCAACTGCTGGTGTCATTTTTGGGTAGAAAATCATTTTCATTACTTTTATCATAGTGCAGAGGAGCATGAATCAGAGAAGGTAAGCCTCTGACCCCGCTTCCGCCCAGAGGTCCTAGCAACTGTCCTTTTCTTGCCTGAATCTCAGAAAATACATTCTGCCACATAGCTCTTGGAAGAGAGACGTCCAGATACTGGCTCTCTTCTTGGAAATATGAGATTCCTCAATTTCAGTTTCAGCCAGTTGCTACATGTATGATTGATAGAGATGGCTCTTAGTCTTAGCTCTGTGCAGCAGCAGCAGGACAGAGCAGCTCCTGCCACATGGATGAAGCATCTATTAGTCTCCCAGGAGTGATACTTGCTGTTTATGCCACCCCAGTCCAGGCCTGTCTGAGAGTTTCTAGAGGCTCTTCTGACTAGACATCAATAAAGTGAAATGCAAAAGAAAGGAAGCATAGATCTGCTCCCTACATGGCTGTCTCACGTCCGGCTCTCATCAGAGTCTCTCTAGCAGAAATTCCACTGCTACCATGTCTGTGAATGAAACCAAAATAAGAAGTTTAATAAATACACAGGTGGCCTGGGTCAAACTGGGAAATGACCAAGAAAGTTTAGAGTGCAGACGGCTGCAGGCATCAAAAAGCGACCCTGCTGGACTGCAAGAGACTGCGTCTTGGATGTAGCTCTCAATTCCCAAGAGCCATGGGCTGAGCTCTTCCACCGTGAACAAAAGCCCAGCAGGAGCTGGAGAGGAAAAGAGGTTAAGGTGCTAACCTGATACTTAGGACCCTGGATTCAATTCCCGACTCTGCAAGAGGCTGTGTGACCTTGGTCAAGTCACCTAGTTTCTCTCTGAGCCTCAGCTCCCCACCTGTACAATGGGGATAACAGTACCTCACAATGGGGTTGGGAGGGGAAAGACATTTCAGTTTGTGAGGCGCTCCAGCACTGCAATAAGGGAGGCTAATAAAGGGTGAGGAGGGGATTCGAAAGGGGCATTTCTGTGTTTGTTTGGTAAAACTTTTAAGGCACTCAAGTCAACAGGATTAACTCAAAGTCAATGGGAGTTAGGTACCTACCTAACTTGGAGAACGTGGGCCTCGGCTCCTCTGGTGAGAAGTGTGGCAACAGTACGTAGCCAGATGGAGTAACAGTCTCCAGCTCTCTGCTCTCCGAACTGGGAGGAGAGGAGCTCAGGAAGCGTCACTGTCTTAGGAACTAGTATACAGCATGAAAAAGTGTGAGAACCACTGGGATAAACCTAGGTGTGCGCCTCTGGGGAGGTTGCTGGAGTTCCATTGGTTTCCTCAGAGAAATGGAAGCTGCCTAGAGATTCCTGTCAGTGTTCATTTTTTTGGTAGGAAAGTCTGATGTTCAAATATGACATTTATTGCATTTGAATGGAAAAGTGTCACTTTGTAGTGCCTTCTCGCACGCCCTCTCCACCCTCCAAGGCACTGAGGGTCACCTTCACATCTGCATGGCCAGCTGCACCGGTTTATGAATTGTTATGACATTACTTTTGCACGTGTCATTGCAAAAATGAAGCGTTAACTGAACAGAGTAACATTTTCCCTAGGAAGGAGCACCTGAGTGCTGATGAGAGCTGGGTGCGAATTTTTAGACAGAAATTTTTTTGCTGGAAAGTACCTATTCATCGATACCGAATTGATTTGCAGATACCCTGTTTCAACAAAAAGGTTTCTCAGGTCCAAGATGAAAGAGAGCCAGTGAAACCCACCCCAGAATAGCCAAAGAGCTAACATTCACTCTAAAATTCAGACAAGACACAGAAAAGGGAACAGAGAAACAGTGGGACTGGAATAGAGGAAAAGAGGACGAAGGTTATAAAAACCAGGCCATGTTGATGCTCAGGATTTACAAAAATGTACATCTTGAAAGTTTTAATGGCTTTTTTATTATGATTATTAACTATCTCTAGCTCTTAAACAGCACGTATATACTTCATCAGCAGATTGAAGGCAAAAGGGGAGTCCAATGTCTGGGCAATGTAAAGGGATCAGAGCACGTTTCTGTGCAACACACAGTCTTTGCACAGTATGCCTCCATAAAGAAGCCCCTCCAGCAGTGGGGAAAGCATGAAGAAGGCACAGAAGAATCAATTAGATCAGCCTCGTCACACTAAACAGATGTTGGTTATGCTACCGCTCCAGCAGCCACATTTTCCAAAGAGCTCATCTCCCATCTGGCAGCCAAATGAACTCTTGAGTATCTGGATCTAGATGTCCACATTTTTTGCCACTAGTAGCATGAATAGGAACATTTCGGCAAGGGCTCAGCCAAGACAGAACAGGGGCAGAGCTCTAGACTTCACTGAACCACATTGAGCTCTTAGTTTTGTGACTATATTGAAAGAAGTTATGTTTTTGCTCTGCTGTATGGATTTTATTGAACAAGGGCTTGTGGGATGCATAGAAAAGGAGTCCTCCCTCAAGAGACTGAACTCACAATATAGGCCCAGTTCCACATTTCTATAATGAGGAATAAGGAATCTCCTCCATAGCATCCCTCCGCACCACCAACATTAAAGATCTGTAATTGGAAAAAATCAATATATGGTAACAGCTCTCTAAGCCTGGAGCCATCTCAACTGCAAAACAGAGAGAGGGAGAGGGGGATGTGAATTAAGAGCAAAGCAGATATAAAAAAATCAGATTATTATCAGATGTACAGGCCACTTAAGTTAAAGACTTCTCTAAAGAACGAAATAGGAGGAACGGTTCATTTGGGCTAATTGCTCGCTTTTTTGTGCTTTATTCAGCTCCCAGATGTGCCCTGTCCTTTCCTCTTCCCCCTCTCACGTAAATTCCAGAGGCAAGAACACCAACTCTTTAACATTTGAAAGAGACAGATCTGGCTCCTGTATTGGCTTTAATTTGGTGGAAATGTGAACCACACCCAGTATGTATTAATGGGCCAAAGCCAGCCTGGCAATAGATCAGTTTTCCAACATCTCCTCCTGTCAACGCTCTCTGAGTTCACTCAGATTCCCCACAAGGTGCATTATCTCTGTCTTGGATTTTGAAGGTCAAAGCTGCCTGTCTGCCAGGTGTGGCTTGTGAAGCATCAACTGTCAAAATAAACAACTGGGCCCTACAGCTGCAAGAAAATTATACCTTCACAGTCCCGTTCATTTTGTGCTAAAACTGTCTATTCCTGAAAGCTTTTTCCAGCCACTGTGCTGACTTCCTCTGAGCAGCAAAGTTGCACAAATAAGGTCGTTTGAGTTGTGCTGATCATGAGGATAGCAGTGCTTTTACAGTGCAGCCTTCACTGAGACTAATTCAGTAAGTGCAGTGGACTGTGGATTTTTATTTAGATATATTTTGGTAGGGGTGATGGTATTTTGGAACAGAACTCTGTTGCAGGCTCCAGGCTAATGTGCAGGAATGCCAATAAAAGAACAGGTAAACACCCTTTCACATCAGTGACAGCACAATACAAATGCAATGCCAGTGCCTAGCCTGTGGGTAAATGCAAACAACCACCAGCATTCACAGTTAAAAGACACCAAATATGACATGAACTGAATTATGTGGGACATAAGGGGAGAACAATTCTCAGCTCTTTTTACACTTTCATGGAATAATTTATTATAGAATAACCCCCCTCCCCTAACCAGTTTAACCTTTCTGTTCAACACCACCCAACCCTGCCTAGACACATTAGATCCACTCACTTTTTCTCAAAAAGAACGAGGAGTCCGGTGGCGCCTTAAAGACTAACATTTATCTGGGTATAAGCTTTCGTGGGTAAAAAAACCCCACTTCTTCAGAGGCATCACTTTTTCTGTATACTCAGGCTAACCTAACGTTAGGTAGACACAGTGCAAGTGATGGGCCATTTCAGGTTCACAAACTGATCTCACATGAAGAACAGGAGTACTTGTGGCACCTTAGAGACTAACAAATTTATTTGGGCATAAGCTTTCGTGGGCTAAAACCCACTTCTTCGGATGCATGCAGTGGAAAATACAGTAGGAAGATATTGCATTCTAGATTTACAGCATGCACACACAGCACATGTAAACCTGCCAGCATACAACTCACATAAAAAAGCACTTTAAAGAAACCCTGGCTCCAGTCCTGCAAAGGCTCATGCACGTGTTTAACTTTATGCACCCTGAGCAGTCCACACTGAGTATGGAGACTGAGTATGTATGTAAGTCTTTGCAGGAGCAGTGCCAAGTTATATTTGTATGTAAAGGTAACACTTTAACTGGGAGCTGATGCAGCCCGTGTAACTGATATATAACAGACCTAAAAATACACTGCTAGAAGGCTGCAACTTTCGACCACTGCAAATGACAGGGCTCTGTAAAATCATGGCATTTGGAGTTTAGAAATTAAGGAGCAGAACCTGTCACTCCTCTGCATGGGTTACATTCCTAAGGCCTAACCCTGAAAACGCCCACGTGAGCGACTTCACTCTGCTCCTCCGGGCAAGTGCAGGATGGGGGCCTCCGGTGGACTCGCTTGTCCGTTTCTAACTTCCCCAACAGCCACAAGCGGCAGTGACAGGTTTCTTCCCGCAGCTCAGCCGGAGCCGTGCTAAGCGCCCCTCCAGCTCAAGGCGAGCGGGAGATGGGGGCCTAGGGCCGTGACCACCCCC
This sequence comes from Chelonoidis abingdonii, assembly GCF_003597395.2. Classification (NCBI taxonomy): domain Eukaryota; kingdom Metazoa; phylum Chordata; order Testudines; family Testudinidae; genus Chelonoidis; species Chelonoidis abingdonii. The sequence goes on along the minus strand of NC_133782.1, from coordinate 29,008,128 downwards.
AGGGCATCCTCCCCAGCCGCTTTAGCAAACACGGAGTTGGCACCCGGCCGCGCGCAGAAGTTGGTCAGGCACCAGCCAACTCCCCGAGGTGCCACAGGGCACGGGCCGCCTCCAGCTGCGCCTCGGCGCTGGGCGCTGCAAGGTGCCCACCAGGGAGAGTTGGGGCGGTGGCGGGGCAGGACCTTCGAGCCAAGCGGCAGGTTCAGCCCACGGGGAAGGGACCCTGCTCTCTGGCCAGCGCCCGAGGCCAGCAGCGGTGCGAGCCCTCGCCCTCTGCGCCGCCCCTCACCTTTGATGCTGATCCCGAGCCCCCCCACGTCCTGCTTCACGATCCGCACCGTGCGCTTCACGTTGGTGAGCGACTCGGGCACCTGGGCGCACGGCTCCCCGCCGTTCAGCTGCGCCGGGGCGGGCGGCGGCTCCTCGGCCCCCGCGCCCTTGCCGGGGCTCACGGTCAGGAAGTCCTCGGCCAGAGTGACCAGGACCCGCAGCCACTGCTCGCCCGGGGCTCGCAGCTCCAGCAGCCCGCTCTTCGGGGCTCTCCTGGCGGCCGCCATCTTCAGCGCATTCCTGGGATAGCTGCTGCTGCGCCGCCTCCCGCCTGCCAGGGGCCGGGGCGCACGGCGCGGAGCGGGGGCACCGGGCACCGAAGCCACCCCCAGGGCGCCGCCCCCGGGCCCTCCCCCGGGAGGGACAGTGGGCTGCCGGGCACATGGGCAGCGAGCCGCCGCCCCGCCCAGGGAGCCGCCTCCCGACACGCCTCTCCTCTCCCCGGGGCGCACGGGGCTGCGGCGGACACATGGGCACCACCCAGACCTTCCCCTCGGAGCCGCCTCTCAGCGCCCGCGGGCATCAGGGCAGGGCCCTGCCCAGGAACCGGGCGCAGGGATGGCGGAGCCGGGCCAGGAGCAGCCTTCGGTTCGCGGCAGAAGGGCCAGCGCTCCTAGGCGGGCCAGTGCCGGCCGAGCCCCAGGCTGGGGCGCCCTGCAGACTTTGGGGGTCGCTTCCCAGGCTAGGAACAGCGGGGTTCATCCCTGATCTAAGGCAAGAGGCCCAGCTACTTCCCTTTCCCCAGCACAGCAGATACACTTGCCCCCATCTTCCCTCTCCCCATGTTCCCTTCCCATCAGCATGTGGCCACTAGGGCTAGAGGAAGAAATATCCAGTCCAGCTTGTCCAAATGTTGCAAATCAGTTAAGCAGACAAAGGGTTGCCAGCTCGTCAGGGACAGGGGTAGTGAGAGTAGGGGGCTGGGAATTAGGATTCCAAGGAGCTCATGCCAAGTCTGCCTCTAGCTCCCAGTCCAACCTTGGGCCAGTCACTTCCACTTCATGCATCCGACGAAGTGGGTATTCACCCACGAAAACTCATGCTCCAAAACATCTGTTAGTCTATAAGGTGCCACAGGATTCTTTGCTGCTTTCACTTCAACACAGATCCTAATGGAAACACTATCCATTCCCACTGATTTCAGTGGATCTTAGGTTCTGTTGTCATAATTTGACCATCAAATTTACCTTAATTGTAAACTCAAATGTAAAAAGGAAGTGAAAGTTGATGGCAAGTATCAGAGGGCACAAAACCAGTCCGGTGGCATCTTAAAGACTAATAGATTTATTTGGGCATAAGCTTTCATGGGTAAAAAACCCACTTCTTCAGATGCATCTAAGAAGTGGGGGGGGTTACCCATGAAAGCTTAGGTCCAAATAAATCTGTTAGTCTTCAAGGTGCCACCGGACTCCTCGTTTTTGTGAAAGTTGATGGAGTGTCACAGTAACCTACGGCAATAAATTTCAATGGGAAAAGTTGCAAAGGGGAGACAAGTATCGGGGTAGCTGTGTTAGTCTGTATCCACAAAAACAACAAGGAGTCCGGTGACACCTTAAAGACTAACATTTATTTGGGCATAAGAAAAAACTAAGTACAAACCAAAAGGCCAACTAATGTAGCTCAAGGACTGTGTTAAACTCATGCCTAGTAAATAAGACAGTGTCAGACCAAAAAGCAATAAGCCAAAATTGGTGAACAAAATAATAAAAGAATGGGCTCTCCATGCCGTGCTCCCTTGGGTGGCTTTTAAAAACTGAGACTTTGGGGAAACAATACAAGCAGATGGAGGCTGTCATAATGGTGGTAGATTGAGAGATGAGAGAAAGGCAAAAAGTGAGCTTCTCCACTGTGACTGCCACCCCCCTCGGTCACCGGGGACCCACAACTTCTTCGTCCTAATCCTGAAGGCTGTCCTGACCAGACGGGGCCAGGGAGAGGGATCCAGTCCCAGAGGACACCACCACCTCCAGCTGAATCCCAGCCAACACCTGGAATGGGAGACTTTGTCTCTCTTCCCCTGCCCCCATGAGTCTTTTTCCTTTTGCCACCTTATTTCTTCTCTTTCCTGTCCCCCTCCTTTTTGCCTTCTGTCTAATAAGTGTCTGGCTTCGCTGGCCAAGACTGCAGCACTGCTGTAAGTCTGGGACCAAAAACAGGCACCTAAAAGCAATGAGCTAAACAGCCCGATGCGGGTGCAAGTTTGCCAGACCGGAGTGGCTAATAAGATGGTGTGCTCTTCAGCAGCAAGGTTGCAAGTGAAAGTCAGAGTCAGAAGCTGTATTTTCTATCTTGGCTGTCCTTTTCTCATCCCTTTTGTGTGTGTTTGTCTGTTTTTGTCTGTTATGAAATGGGATTGAACTTTAACAACAGCTGCAGCCTGTCTTCACTAAGTTCTTCTCTGTTCCCACCAAGGACGTTTATTGCCATTTTTAACATCATCTAAAAAACTCTGACACAAAGAGGATTTCCCTTCTACAAATTCTCCACAGATAAAAAACAAAAACAAAATGGTTAAAATAAACGCCTTACTTTATATTTCAAATACTTTACCTGGTTTTCTTTTTTTCTGTATCTCTAATAAAAGGTTTTAACAGGGTTTACTGGTGTGTTTGCCAGGGTAGGAAGCAGGCTAAGGTGTGTGTATATCAAACCCCAAACTTGTCTGACACTGTTTAATGTTGGACAGTAACTGGGTAACACCTTTGGCCCATATATTCCATCTAAATTAATACAACAGTACTTAAATACCTTTGAGGACCTGGGCCTTCCCCAATTTGTGTAGTAGTTTCTCCATCTGTAAAATTAGGTTGATAATCACCTACCTCACTGAGATGTTAGGGTTAATGCATTCACGTGTGTTCAGTGCTTTGAGATCCTTGGACAGGAAGCCATGTGGAATCAACATTGTATTTAGAAAAATGCCACATGCATGTGTTAGTCTGGCCATTTCTCCATGCCTGTCCCCAAAGTGTCTGCGCATTGGAGGCCTGCCCCAAAGCATGGAGAGAGGAGAGAACCAGATGTGGAGAAGCAGAGCTTTCCCTCTTCTTTGGATGAGAATAATTCTTGGCTCCACAGAATAATCTGCAGGAATGATGAACTATGCCTGAACACAAACAGGAATATCAGTAGGATCCTGCTGCTGCGAACTATCCTCTCTGCCCCCTCAGCAGATCCATTTAACTGGAAAGTAAAGCAGAATACACTTGGGAAGGAGGAAGCCCAGGGTATGACTGTATCTGGCTTTTGTGTCTTCCATAAAACTGTGTGAGAACTGGAGAAATCTCTGGACAAGAATCCCACAGAGACTGTATAAACTCGGTGCATTTAAAGCCAACCACCTTTGCAAAAAGTGCAGTGAACATGTCGAGGGGAAAAGATTCTGAGAGAGCCAAAGCGATAACCTCAAGTGGTCCTGCCAAACAGCCCTAGTTCCCTGCCATAGTGCTGCTCATCAGGTGTTCTCTGAACATCTAATCCTAATCAGGCCAGGACCCACTTGCTGCAGTGAGCAATGTGGTGGCAAGTGTACTTTTAACAAAGAGCAGTAGCAGGTGTGACTTCTGGGTGGGACAGATGGTAGGTAACTGATTTCCCTTCCTGTGCTGCCAGGTAGAAAACCACTCCCAGTCAGGGCTCGGGGTGCACGGATGAATAAAATATCAGAAAGGAGAGGGAGTCACCTGGTAAGAGACAATTCCATACCATGGGCCATATTTTCAAACAGATCAGCTCCCATTTAGGCACCAAAGTGACCAGATTTTTATTTTAAAGAGTGCAGCTTGGGTGCTGAGCTCTTTTGAAAATCTGGCTGTTATGTAGGTGCCCAAATAGGAATACCCCCCTCACCCCACCCACACCGGGTAAGACGGGGATGCCCCCATATAGGACTTTTCCCGAGTACATTGTTGCATGTAGTGTCTAGATCAGCAGTTCTCAAACTGTGGGTCAGGACCCTGTTTTAATGGGGTTGTCAGGGCTGGCATTAGACTTGCTGAAGCCCAAGGTCCACTACCCAGCCCCGGGTGACGGGGCTCAGGCTACAGCTTCAGCCTTGGGCAGCAGGGCTCAGGTTACAGGTCTCCTGCCTGGGCCTGAAGCCCTTCAGCTCCAGGTTGGTCCCCCTGCCCGTGGCAGCAGGGCTCAGGAAGGCTCAGGCTTTGGTCCCCCATCATGTGGATCATGTAGTAATTTTTGTTGTCAGAAGGGGGTTGTAGTACAATGAAGTTTGAGAACCCCTAGTCTAGATTTACTCCGTTTCAACCATAAGTTGTGGATATGGGGAAAGTGATATATCTTGACTTTAGCTAAGCTTTTGAAACAGTCGCTCACAGTACTCTTGCCACCAAGTTAAAGAAGTATGGATTGGATGAATGGACTATAAGGTGGATAGAAAGCTGGCCAGATTGTCAGGCTCAACAGATAGTGATCAATGGCTCAATGTCTAGTTGGCAGCTGGTATCAAGCGGAGTGCCCCAGGGGTCAATCCTGGGGCCGGTTTTGTTCACCATCTTTATTAACGATCTGGATGATGGGATAGGACGGAAGAATCCCATGTACTCCTACAGGCTGGGGACTGACTGGCTTAGCAGCAGTTCTGCAGGAAAGGACCTGGGGATTACAGTGGATGAGAAACTGGATATGAGTCAGCAGTGCGCCCTTGTTGCCAAGAAGGCTAACGGCATATTGGGCTGCATTAATAGAAGCACTGCCAGCAGATCGAGGGAAGTGATTATTCCCCTCTATTCGGTGAGGCCACATCTGGAGTATTGCGTCCAGTTTGGGGCCCCCCGCTACAGAAAAGATGTGGACAAATTGGAGAGAGTCCAGCAGAGGTCAGTGAAAATGCTCAGGGGGCTGGGGCACATGACCTATAAGGAGAGGCTGAGGAAATTGGACTTGTTTAGTCTGCAGAAGAGAAGAGTGAGAGGGAATTTGATAGCAGCCTTCAACTACCTGAAGGGGGGTTCCAAAGAGGATGGA